>NC_043744.1:5502324-5673675 GCF_004337985.1 Pyricularia pennisetigena
TTTTTTTTTTTTTTTTGTTTTTTTTTTGCATCGTCCGACTTTGTTGATACAACGGGTTGCGGGTTTGCGGTTTAGTTCGGCCATGTTGCCCTCAAGTTAAGCTTTCCACTGTCAACTTGGCCGTAGTGTGCAGTCCACGATTGGAGACGCTCCAGTACCTAATGCCTCATCTTGACTACCTTTCAACGTTCGTGGCGTACGGCTGACCGCGTCATGGTTCGGTGGAGTGCACGGGTTGTCTTGACCAAGCCTACAGGCAGAAGAAAATAAGGGGAAAACAAAAGAAAAACAAAGGTGGGACATCGGGGAAGACGTAGTCTAAACGACATGCCATTTGTGCCTCAGAGGCTATCAATGACGCAACCAAAAAAATTCACAATCATGCAAGGGAGAAGGGAGATACTCAAATCGGTTTGCCGATTGAATCGGGCATACAACACTACGGTGTAGCTGAGTGAGAAACACGAAGCATTAATGCGCCTCAGTGCCGGCTTATGATAGCTAGAAAAAAAATAAAGATCTGGTTCTGCTCAGGCTGTCAATCGCAAATATGCAGCCTAGCACTATTGTGTGAATTACGACTTTGGCAGTGAACCGCGGATAAAAGATCACAAATAACTGCCGCTCTCTCCATCATCATTTTTATGCATTGTGCCAATTTATGACCATTGAATAAGGTTAAATAACAGATCTGATCCGTGTGGATTTGCTGAATGGGAAGGGCCTTGTACTGGCACTATTGTCGATGGCAATCGATCCCAGGTGGTAATTTAGGTAGGCAATTAATCATACATCGTTTGCAAACCAAACACAATGATCATTACTACGATACACCGAGTTGTTCGTCGATTCTTCAGGGTGTTCCTAGCGGCGCGCCCAAGAAAGTGGGCCAGGGTGAAGCTGAATCAACCAAGTTTGATTGGTCCCATCTGCGAGCTAATCAGACACGTGAGGCCGACGCCAAACCAGATGAAGAAGGAGGGGCAATCATCGACCCTTTGTGAGAGCCTCGAATGCCAAGTGAATAAGGCTACCCACTCCTTGACAGGCAAGTAGACCAAGACCCTTTTTTTTTTTTCAAACTGCTCGCCCACGGACAACGCGCGCAAAATCGTCCAAAAATTGATACAATCTTTGCAGGTCATTTATTTGATTTTTCTGTGTCTTGACAGCCCGATGTAAGCGGTGGGAATGTGGACTGACCCTCGCCTCGTGCCGAACAATTGCCCCGGTTTTTCGACCCCGAAAGTCCCGGGGGATGGAATAAATTGCAGTACCGACCTGAAAGTGCAGGCTATTATGCTTGGCAGTCGATCCAAGGGAAACAGAGTACCAGAGGGAGAACCGGGACCATGGTGAGGGATGCATACGGAAATCGATCGTATTGTCAGCCCGTCGATAACAGTGGTAGAATACCTGCGAAAGTAACGAGTTCCCTAAGTTTGCGTGTTACGTGGCAGGCCCAGTTGTAGATTGAGAGACCCCGGAAAAGGGATTGAGTAAAAATAAAATGATCCATCCTCTGTAGTGCGAAAGCCGGCGCATGGACGAGCGGATACCCCTCATCCCGCAAAATGAGCTGGACTGGCAGCAACAACGAGAACAACGGGTAACCACAAACAAAACACAAACACGACACGATAAGGATAAGGGATAACGAACGGCTGGCATGGATGGAGAAAGCAACAAGTAAAGTCCAAGTCCAGGTGGTACAAACAAACTCTTACCTACCCGTGGCAAAGCATAAACTCCATCGGGCCTGCCTCAGCAAACCAAAGCAAACCAAACCAAACCCCCGGCCGCAAGTCGCAGCCTGGGCCAGTCACAGTCAGACTCGTAGGGTGGGGCAAAATAATACCCGCCGCCCTGCACCGCCCTGTGCCAGCCAGCCAAAGTCGGTAGCAATCAACCCAACCCAGCCCAGTGGGTGGTAGAAGCCCTGCTTTGCAAATACGCCCGGGCTATTCTCTGCTCTAATAAACACTGACTGACAGACTGGGCGGGTCACTCTCGAATTCGGCCGCCTTCCGCCTGCTGCTGCCTTCCCTCAACAACATCATCCCTCTTTCCCCCCCCCCATTTCCATCGACCGCAAATTTGATCTTGTCTTCCGCCAACGTCGTCTTCTTCCACTTCCCAACCTTTCGATACCCTCTTTACCCGCGTTGACTTCGCCCACTCCCGATTCCGACTTTTCTTCGAGCATTCAATCCGAAAAAATCCCACAAATTTCACAATGGCCACCGAGGTACGTCAAAATCAAAATCCCAGCTGCGCTGTCTCGTGCTGCATAAACTGCACCTAGTGTGCTGCTCGCCTGCCTATTCCCCCTTCCCGTGCATCCCGCAAAATTGGCGCCCGCATCATCGCAGCCTCAGCGCAATCGGCCTCCTCACCGAGCGACCATTGCCCAGGTTGTAGCCCGTGATCCAAACCCATCTTTTCTTTCCTGTCCGCACGGGACACTCGCTCGCACCATATCCGATCCGTGAAACCGTACACAGTCGAGATTTCAAGAGAAACCATGGCTGACAATATCTCTCTCCCACAGCGCGAAAGGTTTGTTGTTATCCAGCAAAAACCCCGCCAACCGAGGCTCGCCCGTCAGCGGCCCAATCGTGATGCGATCCCAATGTGAGCGAAAACTGACGAAACCGTTTTCAACTATACAGCAAGACCTTCCTCGCCAGGCTCTGCGAGCAGGCCGAGCGCTACGATGAGATGGTTACGTACATGAAGGAGGTTGCCAAGCTTGGTGGTGAGCTTACCGTCGACGAGCGCAACCTGCTGTCGGTTGCCTACAAGAACGTCGTCGGCACCCGCCGCGCCAGCTGGCGCATCATCTCCTCGATCGAGCAGAAGGAGGAGTCCAAGGGCTCAGACAAGCACGTGTCCACCATCCGTGACTATCGCAACAAGATCGAGGCCGAGCTTGAGAAGGTCTGCCAGGATGTCCTCGATGTCCTTGACGAGTCGCTCATCCCCAACGCCGCCTCGGGCGAGTCCAAGGTTTTCTACCACAAGATGTACGTTGTTGCGCCTGAATTTTTTCGTCGGTTACCGTCCCGTCAGAACCATGTCGATTTTGTGCATTGTCTTCGTTTGGCATCCCCATTGATCACATTACTGAACTGCGATTGCGCAACATTACAGGAAGGGTGACTACCACCGTTACCTCGCCGAGTTTGCCTCGGGTGAGAAGCGCAAGTCTGCTGCCACCGCTGCTCATGAGGCCTACAAGGTAATGCCGAGTCCTCCGCGGATATCGATATAAATTTGCGCAAGTCGCAGGATTATTCGCCGTGCTAACCACAAGCCGGACTTGAACAGAGCGCCACCGATGTTGCCCAGACAGAGCTTACCCCCACTCACCCCATCCGTCTGGGTCTGGCCCTTAACTTCTCCGTCTTCTACTATGAGATCCTGAACTCGCCCGACCGCGCTTGCCACCTGGCCAAGCAGGCATTTGACGATGCCATTGCCGAGCTCGACTCTCTGTCCGAGGAGTCATACCGTGACAGCACTCTTATCATGCAGCTGCTCCGCGACAACCTGACCCTCTGGACCTCGTCTGAGACGGGTGAGGGTGAGGCCGCCGCCGGTGCTGCCGATGCGGCTGCTGCCCCCAAGGACGAGGCTAAGACGGATGCGCCCGCTGCTGAGAAGACGGAGGCCAAGGCTGACGAGCCTGCCGCTGCCCCCGCTTCGTAAACGCACGGACCGTGAACCCAACTTCGACGCGTCCCCTAATGGGACGAAACAGATAATCAGATTCCCTTTCCCCTCTACTATCCTGGCGTCAAGCCTTGTGCTGCCAAGCACGAGATATTATACCGTCGTCTCCGTCAGCGGGATGTTGGGTGTTGAGCTTTCGGTAATCCGCGCTGTGGGAATGTTTGGTTTGGCTTGAGGCTTTTACTGAAATGCGGCATTGGTCTTTGGTCAGCAGGGAGTTGGGCTGTGGCGGGATCGGAAATGCAGGGCAGGACAGATCAAGTCGTCTTTTGTTTTCATTTTTCGCTCTTCATTTTTCTGGTCAAATACACACGGAGCTGAACCGAGACACCATTCTATTTTCAGTTCCCGTCGTCCACCATGCCCCCTTATCGTCAATTGCTTGAAGTTTTCTTTTTTTGGCCGATGGACAGCTGGACATGATGTACAAGGTGCGCAAGCTTCTTGTGTGATCTCGTCCATAAACGGGGGAAATACATGACAATTTCTGGTTTTTGTGTGTTTTGATTTGATTTAGAAAATCAGATCAAGTCTTATGAATTGCGTTGATTTCTTTGAGCCGGGATCGAGAACCATAACGGACAAAGAGGGTTAAGGCGACAGGTTTTTTCCTACCAATTCCCCCTCCAAGTAATTTGCGTTTTTTTTTTCTTCTTTTTTTCTCTTCCCTTCAGTCATGTTTTTCTTTCCGTCTCTTCTAAACCGTGTCTTCACTAGTCTAAGTTGTATTCTGGGATCGACGTGGATGTGAGCGTTGATCAGAAAGACGGAGTATGACATGCAACCAAGAGTTTGAAATAAAATAACCAAAAAAAAAAAAAAAAAAAAAGATGGCGCCAAGGCAATGTCTTCACGACTGCCGAAGAGCGACTCGTTTTCATCAAACATCCGGTTTCCGTTTTGCCTTGGTCCATGACTGTCAAGTGATGATTGATAATCTGAGAAACTTATCCATGGCCTCTCGCGGCGTGAACAAACAAACTGACTGGTTCACTGAGCGTCAGTTCACCGACTTTGGGATCTTGGGATATCAAAACTGTCTCATTCGTATATATATGTTTTCCCCCCTCGTATCCCTTCCTCTAGCTAAGATGAGCCTAACGTCGTGTATCTCTATGCGTTGCGCGCGCTGATGCTGTTGTCTGGTGCAATACAGCCGATCCCCGCCCATGACGGCGGCTTTCAATGCTTCGAAGAGCCGAAAAAGCCCCATCATGGAAATCAGAAAAGGAAGCTAGTGAAAGAATTACATAACCATTAGAAGGAAAAAAAAGATGATGATAATAATGTGTTTCCCAATACCACCGCTGGAGGAAAAAAGGGAGACGGTGGTATGATCGTGTACAAAAAACGGGAAATTTATCCGTAGGGGGGGGGGTATCATGGTATCAGGGTATTTGTTTTTAGTGAGCAAACCTCACTGTTTCCGGACCGATTTCTTTGGAAGTGAGCAAAAAAACAAACAAAACATAACAAAAGGAAAACGCACTTCCGCGCCCGACAGGGGCGCCAAGTTCAGGATTGTACGCCCGTCGTCTTTGGCGTCACGACGAGGCTCTTCTCCAGCAGCTTCTGTGCCCGCCGCAGCCTCGCGTCCTTGGCGCGCTGGTTACGTTCCATCTGCTCCCTGGCCGCCAGCGTCCTGCTGGCGCCTCCGCTGCCGGTGGGTTTAAACTTTTGCCTTTGCGTGCCGTTGTTGTTGCTCCCGGTGGTGCTGGTGCTGTCGTCCGAGCTGAGATCCTGGTCGTCTTGGTCGTCTGGATCGGTCCGGTAGTGGTACATTGATGTGGTGGCGACGGCGGCGGCTGGTTTCGAGTCTGCCGGCGGCGTTGCTGTCGCCGCGCTGTAATTCTGTGATTGGATGTAACTATGGCTTGGTTTGGGGTCGGCGTCGGGAGGGAAGGGCTCCTCGCTCCGGCGCAGCAGCTGCGGCCTCCTGCGCCCGATCCGCAACAGACTTAGCTGCACCCTCCTGAACGCCTTCCTCGCGGCGCCGCCGTCGCCCGGCCAACTCTCGGCGACGAGGTCCCTCACGTCCCCATGCCGACAACACAGCGCGCAGACGTCGGCGTCGCCAGGGCTGTCAACGTCGTCGCCGCTACTGCTGCTGCTGCTGCTGCCGCTGCTGCTGCTACTTCTAGGCCCGCCGCCATCTTCGCCCCTGCCGGCCGGTGCTGCGGCAGCCGTGGCGACGAAGGAAGGCTTGCGCCTGGACCTGACGGCTGGGCTGGCCAGGCTTCCGGCTACAAACGCAGCAGGGAGAAGGCCTTTGGTGAGGGAGCAAGACTGCGTGTCGTCTGCGGCGGAGATGGCCGCCGAGGAACCAAGTGAGCAGCTGCAGACACCGGCGCCGGCCTGAGAGACCACCTCGTCGCACCAGGTGGCTATCTGCGAGACCTTGCGGGCGGCGTCCGGCCTGGACAGGCCTGGGAAGTTTGGGACGGCCGAGCTGTTCGCCTTGTCGCCCGCGCGGTTGCCGACGCTGTTTCTGCGCCCCGGCGTTGCTGACGATGGCGCTCCCGCTGCTTCTGCGCATCCTTCTGCGCCTGTTCGTGCGGACGCCGAGGAAGAAGACGAGTTGTTGTTGTCGGCACCCGCGGCGGCTACGGGACCGCCCAGGTTGCCGAGAATGTAGTTTAGACGCAGATAAGTCTGATCCCACTGGAGGCTCAAGTCGTCAATCTGTCGCGGCTGAGATCCTTCTGACGGTGCCGCCGCGTCCTGGGAAGGGGTAGCGGCGGGTTTGGAGCTTTCCATATTGCCATCTGTGGGGGCGGCAAAACAAGACGAATCGCCCAGCGAGTGAAAGACAAAACGAGAGTTTGTGTGTTTTTCGGTCTCTTGGTGCTGCTTTGTGGTGAAAAAAAGGTCCGTTTTCAGATTTAGTGCGGTTTTTATTCGCTTGTTAATGCTTTGCGGGATCGGCCGGGCATGTAATGGCCAATACCAGGGGACCGTTCGCCAATCTGCCCCTGCGACGAGGCCTAGGGGAGACTGGAGAAAAGACGATAACAAAATGGGGGAAAATGCGCGCCTCTATATCTCTTGGTTATTTCAATACGAGAAAAAAAAAAAGTGCAACTGGCAACAATAAAGGAGAAGTAGAAGTTGAACAGGAAAAAAAAAAAATAACAACAAAGAAGACGACTCAAAGGCTTTGCTCACGAAAAACACCGGATCATGAACTATAGTAAGTAGCGAATTGGACAAATCCCCAAAAAGGTCAGTCATCCAAGTTCAACTCCAGCAAAGCCTCGCTCCCCAGTTTTTCTTTTGTCTGATGTGCAAGAAAAAGTAACGGGACCCAACTCGTTCGCCCGCCAGCCACGTGGGGTCGTTGTAATGTCAAAACAGTTTACTGGTTGGTACGCTGCCCTTGTCGACAGAAACGTCATACAGCTGCTGGGACAGTAATACTACTGTACCCTTTTTTTTTTTTTTTTTTTTTTTTTAAATCGACAAATTTAGTGTCAAATCTCCCTTGCTTTGTTTTCTGTAGTTTTGGTTTGATTAATCCCTGGCAAAAAAGACAAGTGATTGACTAGCGATTCTTTCTAGTAGATAATAAATAAAACCCGACAACCACTATCAGGTCTTAAGGTTGGACCCTGCCTGTTGCTTTGAAATCGAAGCAGGAATAAGGGAGGGGCGGAACAGCGAACTCGTGGACGATGGAACGAATCCCCCTCGGCCCTTTGTATCCAATTCAAGTCAGCCGCTCCGTGTGGAGAAATTCTTTAGTCCTTGCCAGGCCTTTCTTGGATTTTTTTTAAACCAAAAAAAAAAAAAAAAGATACTTGCGTGGCCTTGCACTGTGCCAACAAAAAAAGGTCCCGATTGACATGGCCCGCGTGACCTTGCAAAAGAAGAGACCTACTGCAGGCTACGGGAAAAAAAAAAAGAAAGAAAAGAAAATCAATAAATGGGGGTGTGGTTTTTTTTTTAGTGATGGATGGGCAAGATGGGGTTCGCAATGCAAGAAGGCAACACCAAAGGCTGGGCTAAAAAAAAAACAAACGGCAAGGGGGATGAGCGATATGACTGGACCTCGAGCGGTTATGCAATGTATGTTATCGGATCAACTTTGCCTTTTTTTTTAGGTCCTCTCCCCCTCTCTTCCAGTCCAGTAACAATTTGCTAGTTTGCCAAGAATCTTTCGTTGGAATTTTTTTTTCCAAAACCCATGGCTAATTAGATAGGTACCCCGATTAAAAATGTTGCTTGGCCGTTGCGTTTGATTGGCAATGTGGCTGCCTTGATCATTTAATAAATATAAAAATAAAAAAAAGAATAAAAAAGGAAAAATAATAATAATAATAACAAATGTCTATTGATGGCCCCTGACCCATCAAGGCATGTGACTTGGTGCTGTCAGCAATCTGCCAAGTTCCTTCAACCATCAACCTCCGAGTCGCGTGAGGCCTCTGTATTTCATTTTGAAGCCAATTTTTGCAAGCCCCGATCACCTAAAACAGCGGCATGATCTATGGCTGAGTTACACACAACATCTGGTGTTCACCGCCCCTAGGCGTTGGCAGCAAACCTGTAAAACTAAACGCGAGCAAGATTTTGATTCAGACATCAAATCGCACCAGACCACCCCGGATATGCCATCTCGTCCCAGATTATGCGTTCAAAAAAGATCCAAAGACCCTCCCCCAGCAAAAAAAAAAAAGAGCAAGGGCAAAAGGCGTTCCAGCATCCCCAAAACCCCAGTTTTGCTAATATAGTTGGCCACTAGTCGTTGGCATTATGGTACACGTGAATTAAAAACCCCAAGAAAATAAAAAGGAGACAAGTAAGCCCCTTGACCCTTGAGCCTCATGGGGAGGTCATGCGTCAGTTCATGTTCAGGTATAACGTCGAGTATACGAAAAATGTTGGCTTAAAACAAGCCAACAAACAGGTCAAGCTTTGCGAAATCCATCCTCAAAGCGCCAGACCGCTTCAATTGAACGAGGCAGTGCCCTGCTCCTCGTGGCTGGGTTCCGCGTGAAGCTGGTAAAAGCTATAGTGGCGCGCCTCGGCCTTTAGCCTCGTGGCCTCATCAACCTCGGGCGCAGCAACTCCGTTCTCTTTGCCTGCCTTACCGGCCAACGAGATAGAAGTTGGTCTGAAAAATATCAAGAGTTAGTTAGCACTGCATGTCAATTTTTGTTCATTCTCAGGTCCCGGTGCAACTTACCCATACATCTCCCGGTCGATAGCTAAAAATTGTTTCATGGCGTCCTTGCCGCCCCGATGTTGCAAATAGGCTAGATAGACGCCACACAGCTCCTTCTTGGCGGCAGAATACATGTTGCTTTCGGTGCGGATCTTATCGATGATCTCCCGCAGTCGTTCGCCGTGTTGCGCCTCGAGCTCTGCCGACGTCGGCTGCTCCAGCTCGAACTGAATCCACTGCATCCAAAAGTGCCTGCTGCCACCATACCACTGCGCATTCTTCTGGAACACGGCCCTAGCCTCCTCTGCCGTGCCCTTAACCGTCCACAGCAACCTTGCCCACTCCGTCACCAGGACTGCCTTTGTCCAGATGTCAACCTCGGGAGACTCGATTTGCTGCTTCAGGACCTCGATCGCCGCATCAATGTCGTTATGCCTCCGCTCCAAGTTTGCAAGAGATATGATGACCTCGATGCAGCCCGGAAGCCTCAAGAGGATTGCATTGTGCACCTCCCGAGCCATGGCGATACGTCCGCAGCTCTCCTCAAAATAGGCAAATTGCAGCCTTATGCCGGGACGGCTGATGGGCACAAATATTGTCGCAGCACGCAGATATATGTTGCGAACCTCCTCGGTCTTGTCGGGCTGAGCCGACATCCACCTGGCGTATCTGAACCAAAACTCATCGTAGAAGGCACATGTTACCAGACACCTCTCATACAGAAAAGTCGTCCTGGCAAAGCTACCCTCGGCCTCCTCAAAGTCGAGGTACTTGCGCCAGTTGGACAGCTCCTTGTGCTCTAACTCTGTCACGTGGAAATAAGGTCTCTTGATCTCAGCTTCGTAGAGCCACCGCTTGGTAACCTCTGTCTGCGTCTTGGTAAAGATTTCACCATAGTGGGCGTCCACCTTGCGACGCATCTCCTGCTCAAACTCGGGCTCGGTCTTGGCCACGCCGTAAGCAGCCGCTTCGGCCTCGATCTCGGACTTGAAGCGAGCCTGGAGTTCAGGTGACACAACGTCGTCCAGCGCCCGGGTATGCACCATGGTGCTGAACCGCTCGTAGTAGCGCGCATACTGATACATGGGGATGTGAATCACCCGTTGCAGGATTTGAAAGATGTTCTCGTGTGCCTCTTGACGCTCTTCATACTCGAGGTACTTGTTCCAGAAGGGGTGGGCCATAAAGTCTAGCCCGACACAAGCGGCACCACGCTCGAAGAGACTGTGCAGACATGTTAGTAAGTATACAGGCAAGAGCGAGGACAGGGTAGCGGGGGAGAGGTTGGAAGGAGGGCAAATACAGAAAAAGGGATCTCTGTGCAAACAACGACTAGTCCACCGCTACAAGAGCCGATGGTAGTTCATGGTTTGAAGTGTTTTCACAAGGTGCGTACGGGCATGAGCGAACTGTGTGTGCCAGCGGGGAAGACAGGTCTGGTAGTTTTGTGTGAGAGAGAGCACTCCAGTAGCAGAGAGTTATGGCTGTTGTCGGTTTGATTATCTCACCGTCCAGTGCTCTATTCATCTGTACAATTCTCTGTTTCTTGCGCTCCTCGCGACTTTTAACATGATCGTGTCGCGAGCATGGCTTGGCCTTTTCTCAGACAAGGGCCGGATCCCGCACGTGCGGTGATGAACTGTTGTTGACGGTGTGGTTATGGGGAAGGAAAACTACACCATCTACTACTTACTCTCTGACCAGCTGTGGAATGTGGGTTGTCTCCATCTTGAAAGAACAGTACTCGGTCCACAGGTCGACCGAATTTGTGATGCTTGCGCAGCCTCTCTCGTACACCATCTCGGCCGATTCCGGGCCGGCGATTGTGAACTCGAGGTCGGCATACTTCTTCCAGTATCCGAAGAGGAGTGGGAATTTGAGGAGGAATCGGTCGTATGCATCGCGGAGGGTTGCGAGTGCCTGAGGGCTAGAGTTTCGTGTGAGGCCACCGTCGAGCGTCTCGCAGGCTCTGACAAGCTTTTCCCAGTTCTCAAAGCTGTCTGGGTCGGCGTCCTGCAGCAGTCGGAGGAAAAAAATCATCAGAACAAGCGGGTATGCGACGCGATGCAATCCCAGCTTGGGAGCTGCAGCTGCAGCTACTTACCACTTCGGCTCTCAACCTCTTGATCTCAGCATTCTCCTCGTCCGAACCACCGAAGTGGTTAAAGTCCGCCATTTTGGGTATTGAATTATAGCTCTTTTAAGACGTCGTGTCTCGAGGCTTGCGCTGAGGTCTTGGCAAATTCGCGATTGCCAAGTAAGCGGTTCGAAAAGTTGGATTGGGGTACACGCGCGCAAATAAAGAAAGGCGGGCTCTCGGCGACCGGCAGATTTTGTAATCAATTGCCAAGCGTCTCGTTTTGATCGGGTCGGCTGGCCCAATTGGTCTTGTTCACCCAACAAAGTGAATCAACTGTCTAGCTGATAATGACAGACGGATAAACACGAGTGATTCTGGTTAAAATGTGAATAAAAGAACGGAAAGGGATCCTTGGAAAAAGGAGGCTGGAAGACAAACGATCGTGGGGCCAACGCAAGGAACGGAGGCTTTCCATAGCCTGACGCGGCGTAGACCTTCAGAACAAGGCAGAAGTGGGGTCCGTCTGAAAATGCGCCATTAAACATGCAGATTGGTAGGAGTTTGGTCCTTAGCGTACCCAACGCTCACCGATTATGCATGTATGTGGAATTTTGTTTTATTCGCTTATGGCGAACAACCAACTTCAGATAAGATGGATACCTTGCCTGACGTGCGTGCGCGCAGGTATGGGGTTGAAAAACAGAACCAATGTGAAAAAAAAAAAATTCAGTTGAAGTTTCCTTCTCTTCCTTTCACCAAAACAAAGGCTGGTGATGATTTTCAAAAATTAATGATAGGAAGAGAATGACTTACCCTCTGCGGAAGCATGATCTCATATTAAAAATAATATCTGAAGCCTAGTCGCAGCAAACGTGGCTTTTGTTGCTATTTCTTATGACGACAAGGTAGAGCGAATCGTCTTCCTTTCGCATTCGTCAACATAACATCCTTTTCATCTCCTTACGGCGCAATGCAACCACCCATGTCAGCCTCTGGCCGCTAGTGACGAGGCAAGTGCCTTGAGCTAAAGCCGAAGTTTTGAAAAGCATGCCCAGCACTATACCAGCAAGGTGCCAATCTTGTTCAAAATCGCGCTATTTGATCCGTACATCGATACCTACCTACAAGTTATCTTGCCAGCCTGCTAAGCTTAGTCTTTGAGAGAGAGAAAGAAAAAAAAAAAGACACCAGCTCCCATGTTGAGGATGCAGGGAAAAGCCACAAGTCAAGTCCATATTATATTCGATTGGTCCTGACGTGCTTTCGCTTCATGATCATGTACAAGTCTTTACCGGCTCGCTGTCCAATTTTTAGATGCTTCGTGTCATATCCAAAATACGCATCTTGCCTACCCTGGTTGGTTCCTAGGCTAGGCCACAAGTATAGATTGAACTTAACCTTAAAATCGAAGGTTCATTCTGTCAGCCTGGAAAATCAATCGCATTCTTGGTAAACCGTCTTCTCCTCTTGCACTATTCCTCATTTGGTAGAGCAGTTCTGGCCCAAGTCCTCGGAAAAAGAAATCGATAATCTCGATGCAGCAAACAGAGCTCGACTCATGCTGGCGTGTCTTTCCCTATTACTTCTTGCCTTTGTTCTTTGATGATCCAAATGCTGCCCTAGGAGTGGCGCAAGTGGACGTTGGAGAATATCATTGTTGATCAACTCGATAAGGAATGATTTGGTGAGTATAGATATGGCCATGTCAATACGAACTTGGCGTTGGCTCCGAAAGACTTGGAGTTTTGAACCTGGGCATTTGTGCGGCTTTCAGCGCTGAGACGCTTCATGGTATCATGGCTCCATTAAACAAAAAAATAAAAAGGTTTAGAGCAATCAAGTCGCACATCGCAACCGCCCTTGAGAAATCCCATCACGCTGTCGCCACCAAAGAGGTATATATACACACAACTAGAAAATAACAGCAACAAAATCTGACCAAATCCCACATTTACAATCCAGCGATGACGCTCTGTATGCCAACACTGCTTGCGTCGTCTCTCCTTTGGACAAAAGCTTTGAAATCTGCTTTGAGGAGCTTCCGCCCGCCATGGCCACCCGGTCCACTGCCCAAGCCCCTGCTCTTCTCCCTGAGCGCCTCGGGCCCAATAATGAACAGATATCCAACCTCGGACAGAATCTCGACGACAGCCTGCACTTCCTTGGTCAGAGGCCACGCCTTGAGCGTTGATACATACTTGGCGATGTCCTTGGTGACCATGAGCCCTCCCGTTGCGTTGACAGGGAACTTTTTAAAGTGCTCGAATAGGAGCCCGTGGATCGCCAGCGCAAGCTCGCTGCTGAACACCTCGAGATTGTGCCCATCGATAGTTTGGCTCGCCAGCAACGCCGCCCTGTCCAAAAACGTGCAGATGCCGAGACAGGTTGAAGACTGCAGGCTATCTATTATGCCTTCGTCCTTGGGGCGGAAGTCTGTCTTCTTCTGGTTGTTTGCCAGGGACTTGCTCGTCCAATTGATAATCACGTCCATGGCGCTCTTCATGATGCTGTTAGTCTTCTTCTCAATGCCCTCAATGCCAACCTTTGCCTGTGCTTCCATGCCGCGCCGCACCGTCGTGTTGCCTTCCGCCAATCGAATCAAAACCGTGGTGATGAACCGATGCATCATACTGGTGATGGTTACCCCGGGCCGGATCTTGGGCAAATGCGAGAGGTCTGGCTCTGTCTTGCTGTTCTCTTGAGAAGTAGTCTGATCCAAGGCGGCATCAAGCGCTGTCTCGACGTACATGTGACCCATGGTGTTGAGCAGTAAATTGAGTAGCACGCTAACGTCCTTGGGCGTTTCTGTACTTGTGCCCAGCTCCAGTGTCCTCTTGACACTCTCAGCCAACCACTTCATCATACGTTTGGCGTTCGCCACGCTCAACAATCCGTCTGCCTCCGACACCTCGATCTCGTTCTTCTTATCCGAGTCCTGGATGCCGGCAACCCTCAACATCATAGCTTTTTGGGTTGGCGTCAATTCGGATGAGTCTAGGCGCTCCATGTATGCGTCCTTGGCCGATTCGAGGATCCTCGATCCTTGCTGTGCAATGGCGGCCATGAAGCCGCTAGGCGCCTTCTTCCTTCTTGAGTGGTAGACAGTGAACTTGAAGAGCAGCGAACTATTCAACTCTTCCAGGTTCTTTCTTTCTCGTTCTATGAAAGAATTGCCCATCAGGTACGGGACGAACAATTCATCCAGCTGTTGTTC
Organism: Pyricularia pennisetigena; assembly: GCF_004337985.1. NCBI lineage: Eukaryota > Fungi > Ascomycota > Sordariomycetes > Magnaporthales > Pyriculariaceae > Pyricularia > Pyricularia pennisetigena. The sequence continues at coordinate 5,516,518 of NC_043744.1, forward strand.
CAAGGCCTGGGACACGGCCGCAGTACACGGCTCGGGGTGCTCTGTCAAGCCATGAGCCTTGAGGTCCTCGACCAGAGTACCGATGTAGCTTCGCGATGCATGCAATGAACGCAAAAATGCAAGCGATGACACGGTATTTGCTTTTTCCAGCACCTGTTCAAGCCTTTGCTGAATCGACTGCTGAAACATGCGCTGGATGAATTTGATCATGACCGTCTCGTAAAACGGGAATGATCGCTTGACCAAAAGCGACTCGTCTATAATGGTCCCCTTCACGTCGTCGAGGTGTGCCTGCAGGCTGGACTCAATTCCCGGCGGCTCCGCGTCAGGGTCGGCGAGTAGATCCCACAGTTCGCTGTCGGCGTTCACTTCGTCCGCAACGAGCCGATCCTTGTCGATGAAGAATTGGTGTTGATTGACAAACAAAGCAATAACACTTGCACCGCCGTTGAAGTCCCACAGAACCCTGGAGCACTCCATCATGTTCTCGTGGTCCAGCTTCCGATAACTCGTGTTGAACTGTTTCAGGAGGTCTTGTTCTAGAGTCTCGGAGAACTTCTCAATCACTTCTCGAGTGTTGTATCGTCGGCTTGTTGGAGAAGTCCCATTGGTAATCCCATTGCCTCGAATCCCGTTGGCCTGACCCCAAGAAGTTGGATCCAGCCGCTGGCTTATCCGCATTAATTGACGGGCGATAACGGCGCAGCGAACCTTGTTATCGGGACCTCCCAATCGTTGTATGTCTTGAAGGGATGAGAGCTGCCCTGTTTCGGTGACCTCCTGCCAGCATTGAATCAGAAAGTTGGCGTCCAGCGCCCTGTTGCGCTTCCTATCCAGATCCTCGAGCCTCTCACCGATCTGGACAGCGATATTGCCGCCGCCATCAGTCCTGCTCGACCGCTCCATGCCATTCGTGGCCGGGTTGTTGAGTGACAGGTCGAGGGCCTCAAACTGGGCCATCGACTGATCGAGCTTCCGCCCGAGGGTGTCGAGGGTCTGGTCATGTTGGTTTTCGGCGCGGCGGACCTGAGACAGGATCTCTGACTCCTTTTCCTGCAACTCCTCCGAGAGCGAGCTCAGCTGCGACAGGGCATCTGCCGACGAAGGGAGTTAGTATCTAATGAATGTAAAGGCACGGTAGCCACGAGACCAACATACTCTCGAAAGTCCTGATCAGAGGCTTGGGGTCGAACGCCTGTGTTGCAGGGCCGGAGCGGCGGTTGGCGGGGACGGCGGTTTCGGCGAGGCCATCCACAAAGTCTCTGACAATAAAGTCCTTGTTGGAAAAGTCCTCAAGGCTGAAGCTGGGGCCCTTGGGGAAAAGAGCTTTGGAGCCCAAGGACGACGCCCTCTCCATAGTGGCTCGTGATCGGCCGATTCTCTAGCTGCCCCGGGCCATGGAGCGAGATGAGAGAGGCGACGGGGTGGGAACGTCCGGCCCGGGATGGGGACTTGAACGACTAGTGTATCCGATCTCGCAATCGCAGGTGAATCTGGAGAAACAAAAATAACAAAAAGTTAATGACAAAATAGCATAGAATAAATATCGGATTGGTGGTGAAACTTGAGGCAGTCTTCCGTCTGTAGTAGTTGTAGTGTGGCTAAAGCTTCCCCTCAGAGCGACTCGTCGTCGAACTGGGGTGTGGTTGGTTCACCTGGCTTGGCGTTCAATTGGATGAATTGTGGCTGAAGAAGGGATTGAGCTGGGATGCTCCCAAACTGTGTGGCTGGATTATGTAGCGTGACACCCGGGAGGGGTTTAGCGGTTCTTCGCGCTTGTCCCACTATCCCGGTCCCGCCAGGTCGCATTCGCAGCGGTTGGGTATCATAGTAGACCGGCGCAGCGGAGACACGACAAGGTAGCTCCAGCGCAGTCGCCAAGGATTGATGTCAGACCTGCGCGAATCAAATGAACCAAGTAAAAGCTGGCCCATCCTGCCACTTCGCACCGCCGCCACGCCAGCAAGCAGGTTTGGGATACCACATCATCTCATAAAGAATGACCTTGAAACGTGGTGAATATTTTTTGAGACAACCGTACCGATAGTTTCGCTATTTGTCGGGTCTCTTTTCTTCTCCTTTCTCGTGGGTTTCTCCTGTTACAAAGAACCGGTATTGCAGCGGTAGAGAGCATTGCACCAAACTAGCCTCTATCTCAATTCTACAAGCCGTTGCCAACAATGCCAGTCAAAGCGGCGGACTCGATCCGCTACCGCGCGGACGAAAAGGCTCAGGGAAAACTTTTGACGGCCAAGGAAAGACTCAAGCTGATCGAGGTGAGAATATTCTTTTTTTGCTGGTACCACCTCGCACGTTTCAATCATGGTTCAAACAGACTTGTGTTCTTTTGGATCTACACCGCAGGAGGGATTCTACGCACTTCGATCGCCGCCACTGACTATTATGTCTCATTTCTACAGCCCTACCTTCCTGAACGACCCGTGGACCGCGAGCAACGGGTACGGCGCAAGTCGGTGCTGGGGGTCAGGCGCTTCCTCGCCAACCAGCTGTACCTATTCGTCTACTTCCTGATCCACACCGTCTTCTCGCTCTATATCCGCTCCCGTCAGGTCTACCACTTTTGCAAGGACCGCACCCGCTCCATCTTGTCCTACCACCACCGCACCCCCGAGATAATAGAGGGTGATGTCAAAAAGCTCAAGAGGACCCCCAAGCACCTGAGTGTCATACTCCGCTTAGAGGAGGACAGCGGTAGGGCCGGTGCCGAGCTCGAAAGACTGGTCAACGAGGTGGCCGACATTGCCGCTTGGTGCGCATGCGCAGGCATCCCCAAGTTATCCGTTTATGAAAAGACAGGTACGGTTGCATCCAGTTTCTAGTGAGGGCTATACACGACGCCCTTGGAGAATCTACACGACAGAAACCCCAAAGCTAACCTTCCTTTCGCACTATGCACAGGCATACTCAAGGGCTACCTGCAAAAGACTCACCGGGCAGTCTCTGCCAAGCTGGCATCCTACTATGGCGACTGTCACCCAGCACTAATTGTCAAGGCGCCACACACGCCCTCTATCGAGTCTGACCCGTCCGCCGAGAGTGGCTCCGATGGAAAGCACATCACCGTTCTTCTGCTCTCTGCCGAGGATGGTCGAGACTCGCTTGTCGATCTTACCAAGACACTGACCGAGATGGCACAAGCTGAGAAGCTATCACCAGCCGACATCAACATGGACGTCATCGACACGGAGCTGACCGAGAGCGTTATGGACGAGCCCGACCTGCTCATTCACTTCGGCCCGCACGTCGTTCTGGATGGCTACCCACCGTGGCAGATCCGCCTGACAGAGATTTATCATGCCCAAGACAACAACAGCGTCGGATACCAGGTGTTCCTCCGCGGCCTCCAGAACTATGCTCGCGCACAGTTTAGAAACGGCAAATAGGTCTTGGACTGCCCGGAATGTATCCTGTACCTGGGAAGGCAGAAAAATGTCTGCTCTTAAACTGCTTAACCACCTTATAATAGCTGTTCTTCATATCACATGTAGACGATTGACTCGTCGGCTAATCCAACATTTGCAAGTCAAAACGAGTGGCTCGGTACGTGATTTCAACTGTCACATCAATATGGGTATTTCCCAATATTACCAGAGTCTAGGTGTTGAGTGACCATAGGCCAGTCTTTTGAACGGGCTGCAACTGAAAATTTAGAGATATCCCGGCCTCCCGAGAATTTCTTTGGGATGGCTATCCCACAGTAGCGTCAAAAGGTTGAACGCTGTTGGGGAGAGATGGTATGAAAAGAATCGTCGATGTCAGCCGCTCCGAATGCGATAATGCATCGCATCGGTGCAATATGCATGCTGACTCGTCTACTCCCAATTGACATGGACCCACCGCACAAAGAACGCAGAATCTGTACTTTGAACTCGTACAAAAATAGATACCCAGATGTGATTCCCCTGCATGCATACAACCCAATCTTCGTTTAGCACCACACTGTAGCCTGAAAATGAGTTTTTTTTTTTTTTTTTGTCTGTCCCAGGATGACCTAGCAAATCAACAGCCCTGAGTCCACCAGACACCCCATTATAAACCCATCCACGACCTCCCGTCAACAATTCGAGCAATCAATCGGATATGGTGTAGTGGCTAACATACGACGCTCTCAATTTCGAGTTCCCGTCGTGCCCGGGGTTCGATTCCCCGTATCCGAGGCCTTCCGGCACAATCTCTGCGCCCGGCTAGCTCAATCGGTAGAGCGTGAGACTCTTAGTAACTCCTGCTCCAACCCCCAGGGTTCGGGTTAAGGACCATCTCAAGGCTGTGGGTTCGACCCCCACGTCGGGCTCAATTCCTGACAAGCGCAGTACCTTTTTTTTGGTCTTGTTTGCCTTGTTCATATGCATGATAGAAAGGGGGAAAGAGGCCATGCTTGGTGGAAGCTTGCTTATCTTAGTTATAAGCCGTGGTCTCTTGTTGGCGGCGGTATAATTAGTGTTGCGGGCTCTTTCCCGTTTATAAAAGAATGATAGATACTTTTTGCAAAAAAGGGCGGCCGACAGCCAACAGAAACATTGTTTGGCAAAGAGATCTATCAGGCGGCTCACAGAAGTGTCAAAGTAATAGGGGTCGTTTTCAAAACCCGGTAGATATAATAACAACTGCCTTACACCGTCGGTGTGTCGAAACCTCTGCCTATATGGAAGTGAATGGTGTTAATAAGTCGCAAACGTCAGGGGTAATTAAGTTCCTGATTCTCAAGATGTGCACGCAAATATGCAATATGCTGTACTCATCCACTGCGGGCCTTGTATTTGCCAGAAAAATAGTGGCCAGACTCAGGGCTTCCATAGCACCATCTCCTTTCCAGCCTTATCCCAGACATGTACACTTCCATTTCCCACATTGTAATTGTAATAATTATCTGTACCCGCCTTGACCATAGCCCGCCTGAAAGTGATATTTATCCTGCCTCCATCCTTTTCGTTCTTCCCCGTCCGCTTCGGTATCGAATGCAACCAGTTTGCCTGCGTAGGGCCCCGCATCAGGACCATGTCGCCCCCGGCAAGGGGCAGCTTCAACGGCGGTTTCGACGACGCCGATGCCGCCTCGGCCGTCGCCCCCGGTGTCGGCTTGTGCTTGAGCATAAAGTCCCTCCTGGCTCCCAGCGAAAAGGAGGCGATGGCCGGGTCCCGGCCGAGGAACCGCTCGTCGTCGCTGTGGTAGGAGATGCTGTCGGCACCTGAGGCGTAGTAGTTGACCAGGCAGAAGTTGAAGACGCAGCCCGTCGCGGCCTCGGTAGACCGGCGTAAGGCCTCCAGGCATGCAGGGATGGGGCGCGGCTTGTACCGCGCGTAGGCACCCGGCGGTACGGGCTTGGAGGTCTTGGCGTCGACTACATTGCCGGCTTCGTCGAAGCGGCTTGTGTCGTCGAGCCCAAAGACAGTTGTATATCTATGGATTGTTAGAATCAATTAGAAGACTGCATGATCAAAAGCAGTGGTATAGACAAAGAAGAAAGAGGGAGGATCAAATAAGTGGGTGGTTGTGATTAGGGTGGTCACGTGCCTTGGTGTTTTGATATGGGTCTTTATGCCTCCCCTGTTGATATCATACTCCACTCTATAGAAGGGAAGGCTTGAGCGAAGAAAGTCAAACAAGTCTTTGGCTACGTATGGGGGTATATACGGCTCAAAGTACAGCAAGTCCAGATCCGGTTGATTATTGATTGCGCGAGCGGGAACTGCTGGGTAAGAGGCGATCTCTTTGCTCATTGATTGTGGGAGGTGGAGTATGGGAAATGGATATGTAGAATGCTCCGATTTGAGAACCTATAATGGATTTATTAGTTGGAATCTTCTTTTCCTGCTTTCGGCATTGCACAAATTCACCTGCTCATTCTCAATGTTGCTCGTCTTTTGTTTCTTGATGGAAGAACCAAAGAAGCTGTCAATTGTCCGTTTCTTCGACATGGTGGGCTGTGTTTTAAAGTAAGCTACTCTATTGAGAGAAAAATAAACAAACAAAAATTATCTGGCAAGATGTGTCTTTTGATGTTTTCCATTCTACCCAGTCCGGTAAATGACATCACCAATTACAGCCTTGCTGTCCTTGCCCAAATCGAAAGGTAATTGGCCAAGATGAGCGAGATCAGCCCCCCTTTTTGTGGGGCAGAAAAATCCATCTCAGCCTCGCAAGCGCATGCAAGTGTCGACCAAGACAAAATCAGATTGGCTGGAGTCTATAAACATGAAAACCCACCCTTCATGACTCCTCCCTCTTGCGTCCACATCAATGTAAGCTATTTATTATCTAAATCACCTTAATTCACCTTATCTCATTTCTCGGTCTCCCCCAAGACCGGGTTGTTACTCTGGTGAACCACATAGAAACTAATCCAAGCAAAAATGGCAGATCAAACAGAGGCCAGAGACGTGACCATGTTCACGCCTCCAATCGTGCGCTCAGCAGCCACGACGCTAAATAAGGCCCTCTTTACAAAAAAGTTCAACCTAGCTGCCGCGTCAGTGAGGGAAGCCACCAAGATCTCGTTGTACCGCAAGGCACTCGAGAAGACTGGCGATGCCCTGCATGTGGAGAGAGTCTCAGTTGTGCGGAATGATCCGGGTCAGAATCCTGCCACAAAGGGGAGGAAGTGTATTCTACTGAGGCCTGGGATTGAGGCCGCGGGTATGTTAGACGCACAGGTGTGCATGACTGTAGACCATGAAATTGCCTTTTTTTTGCTGATTGGTGGAGATGAAACCTCGCGCAGTACCGGAAACATGGGGAAGTGTTGTCAGTGAAGGCGTCAAGAAGGATGACTTGGCTGTCATTCCTTACGAACTCACCCTGGACTATGATCATTGGAATGCTCGTAAGCACGATCCAAACTTGACATGTCCCCCGATAGGGAGAACAAGCCAGAACTAACGCACTGTTTAGACGAAATCCTCAGCTCATTTCTCCCTGAAGAATTTGCAGACGACATACAGTCATCCTTCAACTTTGCCGGTCATGTGGGTGAGTGATGATCTCCGTAGGCCATGGCTTACCCCTGAATCATACATATATCAAGATACTAAATGCAACACCGCTCAGCCCACCTCAACCTCCGCGACCAGTTTCTCCCCTACAAGCAGGTAATTGGACAGGTGCTCTGCGACAAGAACCCAGCCGTCCGCACCGTCATCAACAAGACGAGAAACGTTGGCGACACGTCCGAATTCCGCACATTCGCCTACGAGGTTCTTGCTGGACCCGACGACCTAAACATCGTAGTCCGCGAGAACAACTGCGTCTTCAAGCTGGACTATTCCAAGGTGTACTGGAACACCAAGCTGGAGCCTGAGCACACTAGAATGATCAAGGAATTCCAACCCGGCGAGGTGGTGGCTGACGCCATGGCTGGCATTGGACCTTTTGCCGTGCCGGCCGGGAAGAAGGGCGTCTTTGTCTGGGCCAACGACAAGAACCCAGAGAGCTACAAGTACTTGCAAGAAGCCATCAAGACGAACAAGGTACGGCCTATAGTCGTTGATCGGATTCCCTGCTCTGACACCCCTTACTAAAACTTGCAAACAATAAAAAAAAAAAAAAAATAAGGTTGCACCCTTCGTCCGTGCCTACAATGAGGACGCCCTGCAGTTCATTCGTGGCGCGGCAGACTCGGTACTGGCCGCTCATGCAGCCGGCCAAGGCGTCACACTCCCTGGTCCCAAAGTGAAACGCAACGACAGCGACTCTGCCGCAGCGGTCAAGTCGCAACAAGGGCCGGCCCCCAACACCAGAGTCTTGGTCCCGCCGACGATATCGCACTACGTCATGAACCTCCCGGCGTCAGCGATATCCTTCCTCCCAGCATACCGCGGCCTATACCACGGCCACGAGAAACTTTTTGCACCCCATACCAGCACCCGCCTGCCCCTGATTCACGCTTATTGCTTTGACATCAAGAGCGACACGGACGAGCCGAAGCATTCTGTCGTGCAGAGGGTTGTCGCGGAGCTGGGCGTCGAGATGAAGCTTGGAGATCGGGATGGGGACAATGAGGTTGAAGTCCTTCACGTGCGTGAGGTTGCGCCTAACAAGACCATGTACCGAGCCACCTTTAGGCTGCCGCGGGAGGTTGCGTTTGCAAAGAGGGAATAAGGCTATCAGGTGGGTTGCGCCTCTGATGCAGAGATATGTCTGGCTTATATGTGAAGAGATAAAGCGCCGTCGATGCCATTTATACGGGTTTTTATATAACGATTCGTGATCCAGGAACCCTGTGGATAGCGAACGGGTGCATCCAAAAGGTTATGTGACAGCATGGTGAGGGGATAGTGAGGCGAAGGAGGACGGCTCAAGGCGTTTTGCCTGCAAGCAAACAAATCGGACACTCAGGAAAGAGCAGAGAACGACCTTTTTCACTGCCCTAACTTTTGTTTATTCATGGCAACTCCCATCGTCATCTCACTTTCCAAACCATCAAAGCTAACTGTGAATGTGTATTACCCCTCCACAACTTCTCATCGTTAACCTGACATTTACGCAGAAAATACAATCATTTCTCTCATTTGAGGCCATCTCGTCGCGTATCTTGACAGACAATTTTGACACACACACACACACACACACACACACACACACACACACACACAAAAGCAAACACCGCGCTCATCTACCACTAAACATGGAAGCCGATAACCTGAAAGCAACCAAGGCTAAAGTATGGTACGGGCCACACCAAACAAGTCTCCCGAGTACCCAACACAGCAGCACACACAATACGCCGTCAGATCACTAACCTCACATGCACCGCTCTACAGGGCCTACTTCGAAGGCATACAGACATTTCGGTCCAAGCCGCTCTGCAACGCTCTCTGCGAAAACATGCACACGGCACCTCTCCGCTGCATCGGCTGCGGCGCGGCCACATACTGCTCCAGGCACTGCCAGCGCGCCGACTGGCCGCTGCACAAGAAGCTGTGCGCCTCGTACCGCCCGTTCCTGGCCACCGCCACCGACGACCAGCGCAGCGAGTTCAAGGCCGGCATCCTGTTCCCCGCCGGCAAGGACACGAGCCCCCGCCTCGTCTGGATCAGGTTCCGACCCCGCTTCGGCAGGGAGGAGGAGTGCGCCAGCCTCGTCATGAGGGGCCTCACGCGCTCCGTCGCGCTCACCTTTGAGCTCGTGCCCGACGTCGCGCCGCTGCTCGGCAAGCCCGGGACCGGTGGTGGTGGCGCGCAGGTTGTCATCGCCAGGAGCGGCGGCAGCGGCGGCAGCGGCGGGGCACTTTTCCACGCCGTGCCCAGGACGGAGCTGTGTCTTGCGCGCTGGGACGACGCCGGCGATCTGCCGGCCAACGAGAGCATTCTCGGTCTGCTGGCCGCGGGGATGTCGCTGCGCAAGTACGATGGCCACGGCGCGTCGTCAGGCCCCGCACCCGGTCTCGGGGAGGACGAGCAGCGCAGGACGGCTTACTTCCGCGGACCGGTGCTCATGTACCGGCAGGCGGACTATGGAGACCAGGGGGAGGAGGCGGCGGCGGCGGCCAAGAGCGGCATCGGACTCACGACGGTGCGGTTCGCCGTTGGTCAGGAGGCCGAGGACGTGACGCCGATCGACCTGCGGTGCGCGGTCGAGTCGATGGCGGCCTGCCAGCGCACGAGGCCCGTCTTGGACTTTGTTCCCATCCCCCAGACCGCGGAGGACGGGGCTCGGGGTGGGGGTCACGGTCACGAGAGGCGGGAGGACGAGCGGGGCGGTGGCGCGGAGCAGAGCGTCAACAAGAGGTTGAGGATGATGAAGAAGCGGAACAGTCACAAGCATGAAAGGCTCAGGCGGCCCGAGGAGAGGATATGGACTGCTTGGCAGTCAAAGGCCAAGACGGCGGGCAAGACGGAGTGACGGGCTGGATCTAGTTGGGCTTTGAGGGTTGGAAATTTGGTGCTTGTCACTAAACCACGACGGCTTCGGTTTTTGCGACTTGTTTTTCTTGCTTCTATCTACAGAGGCTTCACCAAAACTAGCCAAGTTGATGTTCTAGCCCAGATCTGTCGTTCCGGCCAAGGCTTGACTCCCTTCATGTGTTTCTTTCCAGGGAAGTCTTACAAACATACAACACATGTCGACATGAGCGCAGATGTTTGATTTACTCCTCAAATCACTTGGCATTGCAAGGCAAAAAAAAAAAAGTCACATATTGCGTCTAGAAATTTTTGCAATGTAACGCTGTCCCATAGGCGAGGTATAGAACCTCCTGATAAGTGCAGGGTAGCCAGGAAAGCTCAACCCCAGTCAAATTGACAAAGCATGATACAAGACCGGGTAGCTAATGTCGCCATGTTAGACTTTTTTTTTTGCAAGATCGGCTGCACATCGTGGCTTCGATCCATCGGCAACGTCGTCTGCAAACACTGGGCAGTGGGCAGACGCAGCCAACGGACCAGTGCCGTCAGCCGCGGAAGCCAAGCCGGTCTGACTTTCCTTCAGCTGAGGAGAACCAAAGAAAAAAAAAAAAAAAAAAAATTAAAGCGCGGCCCCAGTCCGGCTTAATCACTACATGCAGAAGGTTCTTGTTAACGGCCCTAGCTTCGGGTGATTTATACTATGTACAGCAATGAGGAGGTGGGAACACAGTAAATTTCCAAGTCGGTGATTTTTAGAGAAGAAAGAAAAAGGTTTCCACTGGCCGCGGCTTTATTTTGTGTCCTCCCCTGTCTAGATACCTAGTCCGGCATGTCATGCCTTGATGCTTGACCATAAGGGACGAGAACAAAATATAATAAAATTCAAAATAAAATAAAATAAAGTGTCATAGGTGATCAAAGCTCCTTCTTGTATACCCTGGAAGTAAAACGCGAATCCTCACTCTCTCTATTTTGCCCTGCTGGTTATACTGTGATGGGGTATCTGATTCTTCGGATGAAAAAAAATCAAACAAAGACCCTTTGCGGGTTTTTTTCCCCCTATGATGGTGCCATAAATCACGGCACTGTCGCTCTCCCGAGACAGCTGACAGAGGCGCAAGTTTCGTAAAGACCTGCGAGTCAATGATTGCCGAGAGATCTCTTGACGGGCAAGGTCCCCTGGTGGCGCCCGTGATCCTTTGGTCCCTGAGGCACTTTGTCAAGTTTTTTTTTTTCTTTTCTTTCGAGTTACCTGTTCACTTTGTGCCACAAATACATGACCGGCAGCCAAAATCCAAGTGGTTGACCGGCCGGCATAAACACTCCGGGACCTGTGCGTATGTGGATTTTCATTTGGGTTATTAATATACGAAGAAGAAAACAAGATCCACAACAATAGCAATAACAACCAAAATCCTAATAATAAAGTGGGTAAAATGCCGTATGGCTGGTCCTGCACTTGTCAATGGAGAGGATGATTCAAAAAAAAAAAAAAAAAAAGGTTCAAAGTTCAAAGGAAATCTGAGAAAAAAAACTGGAGCTTCCCGCTTCCATGCACGTGGTAAAAGAAAAGGGCCGAGATAGTAGTATTACAAGCCAGGGAGAGGAGAAGAAAGCTCCTTGTGTTCCCTGATCAACAGTGCATGATCCGAGTTTGGATGGGGTTTTTTTTTTTTTTTTTTTTTTTTTTGCATCTCACTTTTCCCGGTTATGTTATGACTATCCACTGTTTTTATCAAACCCAAATCGTGGTTCCGAATGCTCCCGCCCTTGTGTCTAGGCCGGGCGGCGTCAGCATTAAACACTAGACGGGCGAGTCTAGGCCGGGAGATCAGCGGTCTTGGTCGACCAAGAACAAAAAAAAAAATGCATTGCGCATACACGAGGGAGTGTATCTAAATATGAAGAGGAAAAAATGTTCGGGGTCTCTACTTTGGGTATCCCCTCCCAAAATCCCTCTTAGTCATGGTTAAACGAAAGAGGGAGAGAGTGTGAGAGAAAAAAAAAAAAAAGGGACGGAAAGCCAGAGATGCGACAATGGCAATTGGAACATGCTTGATGAGATAGATAACAATCTTGCATGAAGTGAAGCACGATTACCGTGTTGCTCCTGCTTCACAACTCGCTGTAGCGTTTTGTGCTTATCAGCTCAGTGAGCGGGGTTGGGGGCTGTAGCTGGAAAGGGATGGAGCAAAGGCTAACCGTGTTACACGACCGATTTGTCTCCATTATCGGCTGCATGCCTTACTCTGGATTGAATCCCAGCGGCCTGATGGGCTCTAGATAACAGCAGAATATTGAAGGATGAACTTTGTATCGAGCGGCTGGACGCATCACTGGGCCTGGATTAGGACAAGGGCAGGAAATGGGAAAAAAAGAAACAAAGCAAAACCAGCAAAGGCGACGCAAAGCAAGTCAGCCAGCCTCCCCGCCGACGCTCCAGGTACGAATTAAAATGGCCGAGACCGAGAGTTACCTTAATGCAACCCATATACTGTGCAATGTAGATAAGTCCCGACATGAATGTGATAAGCAATTCGACCAAAAAAAGAAACCAAACGAGAAAACAATAGTGTGACTCAAGCCATTGGGCAAACAAGTTACCTTGCTGGGCTTGGTATTTGGTATCGCTCCAGTCAGTAACCACGGCCGTACGGGGAGGATGCCTGACGTCACAGTTCCGTCGCCGAGGATAGACCCGGCCGGGCGGTTTGCCGTTGGTGTGGCCGAACATGTCCGAGGCCAGGTGGGACAAAGAAAAAATAAACTAAAAAAAAAAAAAAAAGGCTCGCTAGTTATTTGTTCTTAGTTTTGCTTGGATAATAAGTTAGCCGCGAGTTGGTACACACGAGGTTGGGAAAAGCATTGTCGGCCCGGCTTATCGTTTGTATTCCTTTGATGGCTGGGCTGGTTCTGGTGCCGCGCGACGAAACAAGTTTTAGACGGCTTTGCACAGCGTAAAAAGTCAAAACGCAGCCACACTATACGTGGTAGGTTGTTGCGATTGACTTTTTGTTATTTTTTTTTTTTTTTTTTGAATCCTTCAAAAGTGATTGACTACCTATTTTCGACAGGGGAAGAGAGAACGCGAGCCGTCTCATTAGCGGTGGTAATTTTTTCGTCTTTCTCTGTTCGTTGGAGGAAGTCGGCAAGCCAAGGCCTCTGTTCGTCTAGCTTCAGCACGATGACCTCACCAGCACGACCTAGCACTCTGGCGGGAAATAACCGGAACTTGAACTAGACCCATCAAAAATCAGCTCGGATTGATATCTCGTAATAATTTACCATGAAAAAAAAAAAAGACTATTCATTCCCTCCCCGCCTAGGACATGCACATTCGGCTTGACTCTCGGATCCGGTCATGGACACGACCGCACTTCGGACGGAGGGGAACCGCTCGCGCGTCCAAATATTTGTGGTTCTTTTTTTGCCTGCTTGCTTGGCCTGGGCCTGCCTGCCTGTGCTGTGCCGCGCATGTCCTCTCAAAAAAGAATCCCCGCCGAGAGACCATGATCGCCACGCACGCACGTACGCACACATGCATGGGATTGTCAGCGCATCGGCAGTCTAGACGCAGTCCAAATGCGCATCCTGCAATGCAGTTGCAGGGGGGACAGGAGCAGATCTGGGGGGTATTGGTTAGGGCCAATGAGCGGGTTCCCCTGCACCTCATGGTTATTCGGGCGATTGTCCTGTAGCTGAATTCAACAATTTTTGAGACGAGAACGTCTTTTTGTCATTGTTGCAGTGGGCATCTTGCTTGCTTCGAACATGACAGACTTGATCGGTTACTCCTCAATCACCCATGTCTCGCCTCGCCTCGGTCTGCTTACGTTGTTTCTTTGCTCACGAGGTATCGCCACTGTCCTGCCACTGGGGCAACGAAAGAAGAAACAGTGGACTTTGCCTCGGCAGTGGCGCGGGGCAGGCTAACTTTGGGCTGGGCGGCTGTTTTCCCAGACAGTATCCATCCTCCTCTGCCGCATTTCACGATTGACGAGCATCAATCCCTGAAATTACCTGACGATTGAAACCCCAACGTCCAACTCGCCAAGGATAAACCCAATGGCCAGGGCAGGAAAGAGTCGGGCCCCTGGATGTTGGTTGGGCTGTCAAATTTGGACGTGGCGGGACTTGAATGAACCGTTTGCTTCAGGTGCAAAAACGAAAGTCGCAAGTATAGCTAATTGCAAGTTATTTCATGGAAAACCCGCCGGTGTCGAAATTTTTTTGTTTCTTAGCGCATCGGGGAAGTAGAGAAATGAAGTCAGAGACGATCACCAGCAAAAGTCACACTAACGGGGACAAGTTCGGGTAAACTAGAACCATGGCTCGAGGCTAGAAGAATTCCAAACCGTCGGTCGGTGGGACGGGCGCGGGGTGGACAAATTGGAAACGGCCAGAAGCTCATGGGCTGGTTGTTGCTTGGCAGTCAAGAGGAAGATAAACAAAAAAAAGTCTAATTACCGAACTGGATCATTTCCCGGGTTCGATTCGGAACCCTGCCCCTGGCAACGTAGTAGCCCTGGAGATGTGGAAAGTTCGGAAACACCCTGACACAGCCCAAAGTTCCGTTGCACAGGTGGGTGTGGTACTTTCCACAACATCCAAATCAATCCAACCTACGTATATTAATCGCAATCTGCCGAGATCAGCCCTTTGGAAAGAAAAAAAGAAAATATAAACCGGTTTTTCCATGAGTGTGCAACAGTGCATCCGCAGCCTCCGCAGCTATGTACACGACAACCCGAGATGCTGTGTTTCCGGTCATGTACACTCGGTAACAGATTGTTTAGTTACCCAGGGATGGGAGGGGTCGATGAACCATGATGGTGGGTTGCACAGCAGATGGAAAGAGATAGTGGTTGCCTCAAAAGTGATCAGTCGTTTTGCAAATGCGCGGATGGCGGCCGTCTGCCGTGGGGCTCCCAATTCATTCGTGCTGTCTAGAACAGCATTAACGCTGTATACCACGTACGGGCGATGGGGCGATGCACCACCGCACACCCCCCTTGGTTGAACAATCTAATCGAATTGAATTGAGTTGAGTTGGCCATCGGATGCCAATCCATCGTCCTATCTCTTCCGCACGCTCGGAGATCTGCAGGTCGATTTCAGAAGGACCCTCCCTATAAGCATCAGTTGTCGATCCGAAGCACAGCTCTGAGTAGGTACTCATAGCAATTAATTACAGACTTGGCCGATACAGCGTACCTGCTTCGCTGACTATGCACATAGCTTGCACAATATATACAGCATAGCGTCGTGTTTTGTTAGTCATCACTGCAACATCATATGAAGTGGTACTTGACCAAGGGATTAATTACTAACGATTAATTGCCAACGTGGTATGTAGGGTGAATATGCAAACACCCACCTACCTGTATTACATTTAGTATACAGTTTGTTTATGCCTTTTACCCTTGCAATACCTTGTTTAGATACCCTTGTGTGCCACCACCAGCCTCTTTCCCTCGCATCCAGCCTTAAGCCGCAAGGCAGTGATAGCGAGCCGTATGGATTGATTGTCCGTGGGTTTGTGTGGTTCGTCCGTCAAAACATATGTCGTGTCAGGGGATTTGATCGTCTTGCAGGCAAGAGCCAGTGACAGCCTCTCGAGGCTGTTTTCTTCTTTTTTTTATTTTTATTTTTCTTTTTTTTCTTCCTCTTTCAGTGGCAACTAAGCACAATTGCATAGGAATTGCATCTTTTCATATTGGTAAGAGACAGTCAAGCAATCTTTGAAACCAGCCCAGATTTGATTTGCAACCGAACTTGTGCTATCAAATATCCCCGTCTGATGATCTTCACCTCACCTAACTGTTAATCTTCCAGCCTCGTTCATGCCTTATGTTTTTGACAAAACTCGATAAGTAGTAAAAGTGGCAAGATAATAAGCTGTTAAAGACTATCTTTCGGACTATTGAAGTTTGACTTGTTAAATCCCGCAGCCAGTTAGGGTTGGTATATGAATCACCACAATTTTTAGAGTCAAAGTTGAGGCGTTCTTGAAACGACTTGTCTGACCGGCCTCTGGAGGTGCCTTTGTTTCCTTGACAGGTCCGCTAGGTGGACATGTTATACAATTCCCAGCTTAAGAAAGCATGTCGAGACGAGGTGATTATGGTCCGAGGTCTACGACGTAATTACCATATGTATGGAATGTTCCAAGCTGCACGGAAATCAACGTGGTCTTTTTTTTTTGGTGGTTTGTACCACTTATGGCGTGATTTTTGGAGTTTAGAACAAATGCGGCTGTGCAGGTCTGACAGCCAAAAAGTCGACGAATCAATGGTGTCGGAAACTTACTTCGTACATTAAAGTATTTGCCTACATGACAATGGCTTATTTCTAGTCCGTTTGATCTCGGGATGAATCCGGTCCAATGAAGCTCTCACGCGGCTTAGGGCACGTCCGCCCGAGTCGACGTTCGGAAGATGTCGGGGTCGAGGAGTGCGGGGATGCCGTGATAGCAACTGCTGTGGGGATGGTGCCTTTTTTTTTTTTTTTTGTTTCTGATTTGGCTTCTATGCCGCCTCCGTGGGCGCACGTCAAAGTTATTAATTGCCCATAAGGCTTTATTCCCGGAACTTAACATAGTGGATTTTGATTTAATACGCCAGCGATGCAAAGAGTGCTTTTGCCTGTGGGGACATGATAACCCCCGGCAATGAGATTCTAGTTCCAGTTGCGAATCATGCCGAAAGCGATTACTGCTACAAGCTATCAAGCGGGTCTAGAGAAAGGCGGATGATTATGAGATGGATTGAGGTGTTGTTATTCGTGTCACTGCGTGGACAATTAGTGATAGGATATGGCGAGCTCCAAGAAAGAGGGGTCAATTCCGACGACCAAGGAGGGGAAAGCCTAGCTCTTTAGACGAACATTCATCTATTCTACCTATAGGTCCCTATCTTGGCTTCACGACTGTCCTTTTCGAACTACTTCTACAATAGATGGAGGACTGGTGGGTTTTACATCTGAACCTTGGTCGAGGCATTTGAACAATTTTGCATTGGCATTAGTCTGGCATTGTGGACACATTTTTGTGGCTGCGATACATGATCTGGATCGTAGTTTTCTTTTTCTTGGAAGCGATGCTTATACAATCCCTCAGGGTCTTATTGTTGCACAGTGTAGCCCTAATATCTTGGGTCTCCCCCACAGGCTTATGAGGGAATATCACTAGTGTGGGGGGATTATGCTTCTCTGGTCCGTTTTTTGTTGGCTTCTTCTGCCAGCAACCACCCATGAATGATAGCCTTTTCAGCCCGTGGCGCTCTCATGACTTGTGTATGGTGATGCGGTGTTTTGTTGCTCTTCACCGCCACCACCACCACCTCCTTGCCCTGCTGGGTTGCCGTTGCCATCCTACCCTACAGTAGAAACCCTACGAAAATTTGAGAACAGGAAATAAAAATTCGTGTTACTGTAATACTATCCGCCTGACCTCACATCATCGACCGACCTTCAGGGGCAAAGATGATGATGACCACGTAGATCTTTTTGCTTCCCGTTCAAGCTGCTCGGGTGCCTACCCATCTCACGTTATCACCAACTTAACTTCTCACGGCTGAATTCAAAACGACATCACGAGAACAGCAGCTTGACCGGTCTGTTTGTACAACGTGGTGCTTCGGCCCCTTCTTCCGTGTGGCTTGTCTTAAACCATTGCTTGCCCTTGTCATTACAGCTAGGCATATATATATTTCCGTGCGGGACAACAAAACGATCGACAGGGTTTTATTCTTCCATAGCGTCCCTCACCATTGACCAGTCCTTGTCCGACCACCAGTTTTAAGGTGACAAGTGCAATTCGTTGCCCAACCAAAAGAAAAGTAGCACCGCATCAGCGTCTGCGCCTCACGGCATCTTGTCCGAAGGAGACACAAGAGGATAACCCCGTAAACGTTGCTCAAATTAGGATATCGGGAAATGTTTTGGAGACGATGGGGCTTCAAAGCAAAAAAACTGACCGGGCTCTAATTGTAAGGGACAATGCTGCTGTGCTGCCGTCCGCTCGTTTCGTCTTTGGTATCTCGGCCCAAGTGCGTGCATTGATTGTTTTTTTTTTTTTACTGTATTTTTGATGAAAATGTACATGTAATCTACTTTTCAGCTGTCCATCACTTTTTCGTACGACACCAGTGTATATCTTGCGCTGCTGCTTGTTTTTCTCCTGATCTGGCAGTCATTTCTTCTCCTGGAACTGAATGAGCTCTTGCATTAGATGGTTTTTTTACTCGATTTGGGGGAAAGGGTGGAGATCGATCAAGCACGCCGCGAGATGGCACACGCACGCACGCACTTATCTCTAGCAGTAGAGCTAGCCTCGTTACCCACTCTCCACGCACGCCCCGCTGCCATGCTCATCCAACAGATCAAACAGTTGTTTGCCTTTGGGTTTGGATAACGTGCTTCCCCGGCTGTGTGCCTCCGCTCTGCTTGGCTGGGTCTCGGTGTCCTTGTCCTTGCTACTATTATTACACTGTGTGCTGCAGATCCAAGCTTCGAGCGAGACTTCCAAATATTGGAGCCGTTTCCTCTCAATCCCTGGCTTTCCCACAATGATCTCGAGTGGGTAATATCGTATCAATTGTTTCCATAGCTCCTTTGAGCTGAAGCCTACTGCGAATTAAATTCAGCTAACAAACCTCACACGGCAAAGTCTATGTGGTTGGAGAGGACCCCGGTTCTGGGGAACTGAGACAGCCGCCCATCCCATGCCTTCCCCCACGGACGACTAGCATTCCTGTAGATGCTTTTGGAATAGTTTACGACTGAGGAATTGCATGCTTTGTTTGTATGATGCGCCTGCGCGGAAATGGGTTGTAGTGGCAGCAATGCAGGACAGAGACGCAGGCTAGAAGAAAATAGTAAAACAATAATTAAAACATCTGCCCGCCGCAACGCTAATCGGCTAGCAACTCGATTACGAAAGAGCCCGGCTGGAACATTCCAACCGCCCTGCTCTCGCTGGATCGCTCGCTGACTTGGTACAGCGGTCCTGTGCTGCCACGCACCACATCACACATCACGCATTACCACACCCCCATCCACAGCCGGATGTTGCACACCTACACCTCTTTTTTTTTCTTTTCTCGCTTTGGCCTTGACCGATGTTGTACTGCGCGATGTCGCTTTGCCCTGGCCAATCCGTCTCGCTCATTCCTCTCACGCGTTCTCATTGACCAATTTGCATCCTTGTTTTGGGTTGGTGCTGTGCTTTGCGTGTAATTTGACGCGATTGATCCGCCCGTTTTCTTTTGGTTTTTATTTTTTGTCCCGCCAGGTATGTGAGTTATCCGTAGATTCCGTAGATGCTCAAGTTACATGTACGGTTCATGCTCATAATTATCGTTTTGTAGAACTAGGTGCCTGGCTGGCCAAGGCGCCATTGCTCTCAAATCTTGCGTGGTAATCCCGGAAGTCTGCGTGCCTCCCTCCTCCCCCGCACCTGACTCGCCCAGCTTCCTTACTGCTCGCGCCCGTTATGCCCGTTTGGTTTTGGCTTTGGCCCTGTACTTCATCCTCAAACCGATGCAGCATCCCTACTTTGTTATGGTTCGCATTTGTGACAGAAATGGCGACCAAGATAGGGAGGAGCATCAGAAGTGAAAGCCCAACCAAACCAAATCAATCCAGACTTTGGAACTTTGCAGGTGCTGGCCGGGGGAGACTCTGTATAGTAATCTCCACTGACAGGGTCAACCGCCATAAAAACACACCAAACCGTAACTTGCCTTACTCTGCCTGCAATAGTAACTTTATAATAGTACTGTACTTGTAGATCGCCTTGGCTCCTTACGGCTACTCCCAGGGAGTTGGTCTAACACAAGAAACAACCCGACCAACCAGCAAAGGCTTCGAACAACAGCCGGCGTACCCAATGTTACCTATCTACTGTGAAATGGTTTGGCCTGTTATTTCCTCTTTCCTCTTTTGATGTAGCTACCCATCTTTATTTGGTCGCTGGCCTGTGTCCTGGCCATTTCATGCATGCTGCTATCTGCATCTCAAGTACCTACCTCTTGGGCAAGGCTCTTATCATCATCATCTTATTTATTCATTCAATCAATTGAGTCCCCGTCTCGATTCAACGCCATTTATTTCCTATCTTTTCCCCAAACTATATCTTTCCGTCGCATCACAGCGCTCTCTCATTTCCGGCGAGATAATCTGGGTCCTGGAATCCATTCTTTCTTTCTTTTCTTTCCCTTGACGCTGCCTTTTTCGTTGCTTCTTCCTCTCTCTCGATTGCTTCTCCTTTGCAGTTATTCCTAAAAAGGGCCAGGGCACTGGGTTCCAGGCACCCACAAACCCGGGCAAGCCGCCATAAGAACCCCACCACCCCCTTGCAACATTGCACGGACAGAAGGGAAGAAGCTAGCCAGCCCGCCCTTGCGCCCAGACCCCAGCACACACCGGGAAACAGGGACCAACCTTCCGGACACCCCATCATCGTCACCGCCTTTGTCGTGGGTGTAATAAGACCAAAAAAAAAAAAAAGAATTCCCTTCCGCCCCCCGGCCACCAAAAGTCACTCATTGCCTCCCGACTGCACCCCACAAGCAACCGAAGAACATCCAGAACAAATCTGGTGGAGCGCCTGGAGCAAACGAGACAGACCCCAGACCGGCGGTACCACTCGCACCCGCACCGCACGGATTTGGTTTTTTTTCTCCTCTCTTATACTATACCAACGCTCCCTCCCCATTTTCATCCGTCGATTCCTTGACTCGACAAATCACAGTTTCCTATCCTTGGGTACTTTTGTGCACACGGCTAATCACTAAAGAGATACTGCTTCTCTCCTACCGCCAATTTGCTACCGACCCAACTCGACTCACCCACACGCAGTCCATGAGGGGAAATAACACCGCTGCTGCACCCAATCAATCACTCATGAGCAGCCAGCCAAGCTGCCGCACCTACCGCGCATGACGTTGCGACATTGCACGCAGCAATCGCCCGTTCACCCTCGCCCGCTCCCTTGGCTCGACCTTGCTCACTCACCATGGCTGTCGTTTTGCAATCTGACGACAACAGTTATTTCCAGACTGGAGGTCTGAGGAGGTCACATTCACAACCCAAATTCGGTTCACAACATTCCTCGACTCCCTTCCGCCAGTCCACCTCGGCCTCACACATAGCCGACTCATACAGCCACCATATGAAGCACTCGACATCACCCACGTCGGTGGCGATCTTCTCGGATTCGGAAGACGACACAGAATTCTCGTTACCCAACTATGCAAGCAGCAACAGCGTCGTCACTGGCTACTCTTCCAGCGAACTGGACGACATGGAGGCACCATCAAGTCCAAGGACCGGCGACACGTCCAGCATAAACGACGACGACACAACTCCAACGGAGGACTCCTCGCATCCCATTACCCCGTCTGAGCACGCCGATGATGACCTGACTATGAGTCATCGTCCTAAGCAGCACGTTGATTATCTTTCTCACAACTGGCGAGAGGAGGACATTTGGGAATCCTGGAAGTATGTCGTGGCCAGGCGACAGGAATACGGAAACTCAGCACGCCTTGAGAATGCTTCTTGGAGGACGTGGATGAAGGCAAAAAACAACTTGCCCACCGTATCTCCGGAATCTGTTAATTGGTGCGTACTTTCGTGGATAGCGATTCCCTCTCCCTAATGAAGCTCCAAAAGAGCGCTGTGTCCGTTCTAACTCGGGCACAGGCTCAAGGACTGTGACGTGACATGGTTGTATGGCCCTCTGCAGATGGCCTCGAGTAGGTCTGACCCGGTCGAGATCTCACGCCGTCAGAGTGAGAGGCCCAAATCGACCACCACGGACAAGAAGCCTATCCTTAAGAAAAGAAGCATGTCGGAGGTTATGCTGCAGAGGTCGATATCGACGTCCTCTCTGGTCAGACAGGCAGCCGCTGCTGTGCAGGCGCAACAAAAAGAAGGCGTGCTGAGGCCGTCAGCCCGACCGAGGCTGGAAAGAGCAGCGACGGATTACATTACTTTGCCACTTTCTTCTAGGAATCTTAGCCCAGGAACTGCTGGGTCGAGCCACGCCGCCAGCAGTGCCTCGTCTCGACTTGAGTCGCCCTCTGGCGAGAGGAAACACATACATTTCAAAGAGGAGGTCGAGCAGTACATAGCGCTTGATGTCAGGGGCGACGACGATGATAACCTGGGTCATGTTGATGACAGTGACTCGGAGAACGAAGCACTCATGATGAGGCGTACCAAAATCAAGAAGAAGAGGCCTATTCTCCGTAGAACCGGAAGCTCGGGCCAGGCGGAGAAGACAATTGCGCCACTGCCTTCGACGACCCTCAAGTATACGGGCTGTGAGGGGGAGGACGATGCATCATCGGCTATGAGACATAGTTATCGGAGTCCGACATTGACACCCTCTTCGTCGCAGGAGACTTTGAGGCCAACCAAAAGGGGTGGCGATGAGTACGAGGACGATGAAGCCTCATGTTCTAAAACCAAGGGGAAGGGAAAGAAATCGACTGGATTTTCCTTCGCATCCGACAGTGAGGACGACGAAAGCGACGATGGAATGCCTACCATGGGCAAAGGCAAGGGCAAGCCAGCTCCCGCTGGCTCCGGACTGAAGCGTACCTCATCGTCCGGTGGCCTCACGAAGCGAACATCTTCATCAACCAACCTCGCTGCCGCCGCATCCTCCATGTCCGAATCGACAAGCAGCACTGGAGGCATGCGACGGACAGAATCCGGTATGTTAATGCCCTATGAGGAAGGGGACGACTCATGGGCGGCCCGGGATGGTGGAATTGTCGGACGGGTCATTGATACGTACAACACAGCACGAGATATTGCGCATGTCATTTGGAACGTTGGTTGGACAAAGTAGCCTTTTTTGTCTATTACTGAGAGCGAAGCGGGCGGTGCGCATTGCAAGGAGATTGTATTGGTTGCAAGGCTTGATTCTAATATCGGCCCGGCCAACTGTCGGGAACTTGCTTCCGAGGACGAGCTCCAACCGGCATCTATGCATGGCTGGCATATCACCCATTACAACATTTCAGTACCAGCAGCAAAGAAGCGAGGCCACTCTGGATGGGAATCTTGTCACGCAGGAACTGTACCAGGGGGCAGTGTGACCTCGATTGAAGATGCGAATTGAGCATCTATTCGCACACGAACATTCTTTAGGACGTCTGTCTTGGTAGACTTCAAAATCGTTAATCGGCCTCAAGTCGGCATCCCCGCTCGGATCTACCCTCTGGAAGGACATAGCATTCACGAATGCTCCTGTCGGCGACGAAAAACCATGTACGTGGCTTGTGTCAGGTCACACCAAGCCATGGTATCGACAAGCTCACGTACCAATTTGAACAATCTCTGAGCGATTGCGTGTTATTGCTCTACGAAGCATCACAACATGATTCATAATCGACCCCGACGAGGTCATTCAGCAAGCGAGCGACCTCCGTCTGTATGTTTTTTGTTTTATTATAATCGTGGGACGGATCCTTCATTCAAGCCTAGGGGGCATGGCTGCGGTGTTCCGGTCTTTTTTTCCTCTTTTGAGAAGTTGTCAACATGATCAACTGTTTGTCTTTTTTCAACCATATTTTTTATGGGCAACTAATGTTTCAGCCCTCACATTGTCTGTCATTTCCAAGACTTGTTGCGGAGGGCTTTCCATTTCAGGCGTTTCTTGTTCGGTTCTCGAGGGACGTGCAATACCCATTCCTATGCACAGGCACAATCAACGACCAAAGGTACCTGGGCGTCAGATGCATACAAAAAAAAGTTTCTGTTTCTTCTGCTTTTGTTTTGGGACTACGGGTTAAAAGTCACGGGGTATGTCTATTTCATTGGAATTTCTTCTTGTGCCGTCGGTTCGCCCTTTTGGGCAATATGTGGGCGTTTTGAGGATTTATAGAGAACAAGCGTTGAGTAGTAATATGGGAGGTTGCTACGGAGAAGCGGGCGAGCGATCGATCGGGAGACTGAGGAACATGAACAGTTGAATGGCGGAGCGGAAAGCGTGTATCTAGCAAAGATGAACATGAAAGCTGGTGAAGTAGCCGAGTTCCGAATTCGTACTATTGAGTGAAGAAGTAGAAGACCACTAACTGTGTATCTCCTTGTGTATCGTGGACAAGGACTCTGTCAGTGTTTGCCCAATGATATGCCAAATTGCGGCACAAAATCACTGCATCTCAATGTACAATGAATAAAACGAGTATGTGCTCTTACTACACAACTCGACACTCCACTAAACTACGCTTGGACAAAACTTGAGGTGCTTCAAACGGATAAGTATACATCTTGTTCTCTTGGATTACAAGTCGCAAGTCTCCCTCTCGTAGGGTTACCTGACGTGGTACAGGGTAAGTAAAATTTATGACATATGTCGGCCTCGTGCAAGCCCCTCGTTGCTGGGCGATAAGATAACAGGAAAAAAAAAGTTGGCGGAGTGAACTGCAACAAGGTCTCTCTATCGCGACGGGTGGATTGATGTTAGGCCTTCAGTGTATTTTTGGCTTAATACTGACGGACAAGAGCACAAGAACCTCCAAGAAACTCTGCTATATCCAGAGTAACTACAAAATAAGAGGAAAACAGGAAAGACCAGCTTAAAACTAACTACGACGGCGGCACCCCTCCGTGGGCCGCCCCGCGCCGAGAGATCAAGAGAGAAATCAAGAAGCAACGAGTAAATCCAATAACGAAAAAAAAAAAGAAAAAAGAGCCATGGCGCCGACGAGACCACATAACAAGAAGGCGCGCAGCCGGCAAAAAAACAGAAGCGGCGCCGCAGCCAACGGCGCTAACAACGCGCGGCGGGCTAAGCAGCTGCTGGCGGAGGCGACGGCGCTCCTGGAGCAGGGAGACGTGACGTCGGCGCTGCGGGTGGCCAAGGACGCAGTCGAGACGGCACCAGAGCGGCTCGAGGCCGAAGCGCGCACGCTCTTGGGCGAGGTCCTGCTCGAGGTTGGCGACAGCGATGCCGCCAGGACGCAGCTCCTCCAAGCCGCCGAGGTGGACGTCGAAGAGGACGCGGGCGAGTGGTGGGATGCGCTGATCCAGGGCGGCAGTGGCGCGGGCGCGGCAGGCGGGATCAACTTGGGTGCCAGGGCCGAGAAGTACCTCTGGCTCGCGCAGCTGAGCGAGGACGGCGGCGCGGACTCGGTCAGGTGGCTGGAGCGCGGCGCCGGAGTGCTGCGGGCCGCGCTGGCGAGCGTGGAGGAGCGGGGCGGGCGGGCGGCGGGGCTGACGGACGCGCAAAAGACACTGATCGACGAGGCGAGGAGGGACCTGAACAGGCGGCTGAGCAGCGCGCTCTGCGCCGTGGCCGAGGTCTACATGACGGACCTGAGCTGGGAGGCGGACGCGGAGCAGCGGTGCGAGGCGCTCATCACCGAGGCAACCATGCTGGCGCCAGACCTGGCGGACGCCTGGCAGACGGTGGCCAACGTCCGGATATCGCAGGGCAAGCCGGACGAGGCACGCACGGCGCTGACGCGGAGCATGGACCCCTGGTGGTCGGGCGAGGACGACGCAGCCGTGCCGCCGTTCCCTACGAGAGTCAGCCTCGTCAGGCTGCTGCTCGAAGTCGAGTGGGAGGACAGGGCTATTGAGGTCGCGGAGCGGCTGATCAAGGAGGACGATTCGAGCGTCGAGGTGCTGTACCTCGGCGGCTTTGGCCAGTTCCTGATCGGGGAGAAGCTCAAGGCCGCCACCGCCGCCAAGGACGACTGGAAGACCATCTGGGCGTCGGCTAGGCGGTGGCTGAAGCAGTGCTTGACGCTATTTGCCGCACAAGAATACGAGGACGATCGGCTAGGCCAGCATGCCCAGGAGTTGCTAGGCACGCTCAACAAAGAATTGGGAGAGGCGGCAGATGATGACGACGACGATGACGATGGCTGGGAGGACGATGATGACGAGGAGGGAGACGGAGACAAGGTCATGGGCTGAGATAAGAGTCGCCTAGCTGCCCAATTCTATGGACATTTAACATTAGGGTCTTGGAATTTCTTGCCCATAATCGACCTTACCGAGGGAATGGAGAAATCGCTTCGCGTTTGGAGTTTCAGGGAGGGTAAAAGAAAAGGGCGGACTAAGCGGCCGTCGTTGCGTATGAGCAGCCCATAATAGACAAATAGGGGCCAAACAAATACTTGTG
The DNA here is from genome assembly GCF_004337985.1 of Pyricularia pennisetigena. NCBI lineage: Eukaryota > Fungi > Ascomycota > Sordariomycetes > Magnaporthales > Pyriculariaceae > Pyricularia > Pyricularia pennisetigena. Next base: position 5,542,528 of record NC_043744.1, read on the forward strand.
ATGGCTACCAGATTTGAGCGTCATGAGTGTTCTGACAAATACAAAAAGGACACAGCTGAAATCATATCAGGCCCCAACCCAAAACGCCTTTTCTACATGCAATTCCTACTAGAAACAGTCTCCCCGACATTCCTCCGTCATGCGGCGACCTTGAGCTTCTCCACCTCGGCCGTGGGCGCATCGTCGTCATCATCGTCCTCGACAACCTTGCCCATCAAGCCTTGCTGCCACAGCTGCTTCCCGGTCAGCTTTACGGGCTCCTTGATCTTTTGCTTCTTGAGCTCGGCCAACCTCTCCTCCTCCTCGCGCAGCCTCTGCTCCTCCATCTCCTTGAGGAACCCTGCCCTCCAGCGCATGAAGGACTCGGGGTTGACGGGCTCGCCCTGGAACTTTTTGTTCTCCTCGCGCTCGGCCTCCAGCGCCGCCTCCTCCTGCTCGCGGGCCTTGGCCTCGCGCCGGTCGACCACGAGCTGCTCCGCCGCCTCCTTGAGCGCCGACACCACCGTGAACACCATGGCCATGCCGAGGTTCTCGTTGATGGTCTCCTCGACCCCCGCCAGGAGTTGCGCCTTGTCTTCGGCCACGTTGAAGTAGGGGTGCGTCGAGGTGTTGTTTTGCGGCGCCGCGAGGTCGAGCCTCGGAGCCACGTCTGGGTACGCCTCTGGGTACTGGACCGTCAAGAGCATCACGGGCGGTTCAGACTCGGTGTCGTCTTCGGGGATGTCGAGGGTTATTGAGATGCGGAACTCGTTTTCGGTTATGTCTGTAGATGTGCGGAGAGATGGGCTTTGCTGTCAGCGCATCCTTTCTTTTTGAAGTGCTCTCAAAGTCGGCACCTTGCTATGGACGGGGAGCTTACCTGTGATTTCATCGGGAAAAATTGACTCGAGGACTTCCCTCTCTTCTATTTGGTCTTCGCGCCCCATTGTGGTTGTTGTGTATGTAGCTGTGCTGCTTCAATATCCAAGTCTATCGATTGCTTGTATTTGAATTTGCGCATACACTATCGTAGCTGTCACGAGGGTGTCCGTCTATTTGCAACCTCCCCCCGACGTCAATGTCAATAGCTCTCCGCGCGCGGTGCCAACGCGAGGGGCAGCCAATGGCGGGGCAGTGGGGTCGCAGAGATCCAATTCTCTTTCACCGCCCACTATAATGGGAAAGGGTCTGTTCTTATCGCGGTTGCCGATAACAAAAAAAATTCCTAGGTTGCTTTGCGACCCTTTTGAATTGGCGCTCGGGATTTGGGAGCGACAGTGGAAGGAAAAGACGGAAGAAAAGGTACTCAGGCAAAAAAAAAAGGTCGGCTCTGAGGCTTCTCGATACCCCCACAAACAAAATGGCCACCAAAAGCGTAAAGCTGGGCGACAAGAGGAAAAGCTCCTCGTCCGACAAGCCCCCCAAGGCGGAGAAGCCTGCGAAAAAGGCGCGGTCGGACAAGGAGACTTCGGCACCGGCCAAGCAGCGGATTACATCGAGCAGAAAGGCATTTGAAGCTGAGGGCGACTTGTCGGATGAGGATGACTTTGACGGGTTGTCATCGGAGGATGAGGAAGATGGTGGTGCCGATTTGAAGTCGGAAGATGACCACAAGCACAAGAAGCCCAAGCTGAGCTCAGGGACTTCTGACGGCAAAACCTTTGAACGCGGTAGGTTGTGATGTGTTGCGACGACCTATGTGCAGATTGTGAAGGGCCCCGCCAGTGACTATCATACTAACGCTTTGTCCAGGTCAAACTTCGAGAGAATCACATGCGCTCCAGAAGCAACTCGCCCAAGAGCGCAAGGCCGCCAAGCCCCTGGCCGACGAACTCGCCCGCACCAAGAAGCTCTGGGAGCGGCTGCGACGCAAATCACACGTGCCCAAGGAGGAGCGCCAGGGCCTCGTCGACGAGCTCTTCACCATCGTCACCGGGCGCATCCGGGACTTTGTGCTCAAGCACGATGCCGTGCGCGCCGTGCAGACGGCCATCAAGTACGCCACCATGGCCCAGCGGCGAGAGATTGCGCAGGAGCTCAAGGGAACCTTTGCACAGCTGGCCGAGAGCAGGTACGCCAAGTTCCTGATCGGCAAGCTGCTCGGTCACCAGGACGACGAGGTTCGGGATCTCATCGTCCCTGAGTTCTACGGCAAGGTCAAGAAGCTCATCAACCACCCCGAGGCCTCGTGGATTCTCGACGACATATATCGAGGTGTGGCCACGAAGGAGCAGAAGGATGTCCTTTTGAGGGAATGGTACGGTACCGAGTTTGCTCTGTTCAAGCCTGAAAATGGAGAGGCCGTCACAGCAGATCTGTCCAAGATTTTGAAGAACGAGCCGAGCAAGCGAGGGCCGATCCTCAAGTACCTCATTGGTATGATCAACAATCTGATCCAGAAGCAGATGACGGGCTTTACCATGCTCCACGACGCCATGCTGCAGTACTTTCTCTGTGTTCCGCCCGACACGGAGGAGCACAAGGAGTTTGTCGAGATTATCAAGGCCGACGACAATGGCGATCTGCTCAAGAACTTGGCATTCACCAGGTCTGGAGCCAGGCTCGTGTGTCTGCTTCTGGCATATGGCGGTGCCAAGGACAGGAAACAGATCCTCAAGACCTACAAGGACACCTTTGAGCTCATGTGCGGCGACAGGAATGCCCACGCCGTCATATTAACCGCGTTCGACGTCATCGACGATACCGTCTTGACGACCAAATCCATACTCCCCGAGATACTGGGCAAGAGTGAGGAGAAAGAGGCAGAAAACGTGTTTTTCTGTGTCAACAACCCAAATGCCAGGATCGTACTTCGCTACCCATTCGAGGGCACTTCCAAGTCGCTGTTCCCCCCAAGTCACTGGTCGGACCTGGCTCTGCTGAAGGAGGTGCACGGCATTCGCAAAAACACGTCCAAGAAGGACCCCGAAGTCCGTCGCAAGGAGATCGTTGCGGCAATGTCACCTGCTCTTTTGAGGGTCATCGCATCGTCTGCAAAAGACCTAATGTCCACATCGTTTGGATGCCAAATGATTACCGAGGTTCTCTTGTCTGCCGTTGGTGACAAGACGCAGGCGCTCAGTGCGGTGGCGGCGACGGCGGAGGGAGACCCCAACCAAGAACCCGAGGAGAACCCCGACAGCCTCGCACCGCCGAGGCCACACCCCGCTCGTGACCCGTTTGCCGCCAGGATGTACAAGACTCTGGTGTCGGGTGGCCACTACGACAAAGCCTCTGGAAAGGTCAAGGCCGCGGACCCGCCGTTGAACTTTGCCAACACTCTGTACGACGTGATTAAGAGCCATATCGTTGGGTGGGCGACGGGTCCCGGGTCGTTTGTGCCCGTGGGCCTGTTGGAGGCCGAGGATTTCGAGCCGCACAAGGCGGAGCTGGTCAAGACGCTCAAGAAGAACAAGAAGCTTCTGGAGAAGGCCTCGGTAGAAGAGACGGCCGAGCAAAAGGCCAAGAGGGAGGCGTTGGCTGCAGTCGATTCGGAGGAGGGGCAGGAGGTGGACAAGGCGGCGGCCAGGAAAGGGAGGAAGGATAAGAGGAAAGGTGCCAAAAAGGAATTGCTTATTGGGAATGCGGGTGCCAAGATTTTGTTGGAAAAGCTCTAGAGAGGTTGTTCATGTCTTTTTTTATGAGCGTGCATAGGTAACTCTTTGAAGATTTTGCACAAGTATGAAGTAATATCTCCAGGGGTGGCTTTTCAATGCAACAACGGGGTGCGGTATCTTGATGTTTGCATGCCAGCTATATTGCAAGCGATCTAATGTCAATATTGATCTTGTTTTTCCCAGTGTTAGGAGGGTCTTGGTGTGGTGTAATGTCTTTGGGTTGAAGATTTCCATGTGGCCACTTCTGCTCCTTTCCCAACAGTTTGTCGGCTTCCTAGGTATCTGTCTGACTCGAAATTCAGGAGATGACTTTTTCGAGCGTTCAATCTTTCATTTGATGCTAAACAATTGTTGTTTTTGCCAAAGTATAATATTTTGGGTATTTTGTAGTGATAATGAATATGCATATAACAATATTCTTGTACAACGACAGGTTCTTTTTTCTCTTTCTTTCTTTCTTTCTTTCTTTCTTTCTTTCTTTTTTCTCTCTGATATTATCAGACACATTTAACCAAACCGAATGGGTCTCATCTACTTGCCCGTTCTTTACACAAGTATGCTGCCGGCATAGATATATACTTTGGAATGCTCTCATCCAGCTATGTTTGGTCTATGTTTGAGCAGTCCGGAAGATGACGGAGAAGAATAGAGACTGGGCAGCCGAGTCTTTCTAACGTGCCACTTTCGGCGCTCCAATTATTCTGCTAACCGATCTTTGATCTGATTGTGCTTTATTTTTAACATGTTTTGTTACTTTGCACAAGGCCGAGGCCGTAGCTGCAAGCGGTTGCTGCTTCTATCACGTTTGTCAAGCAGGTTTTTTTTCTTTTCACCATTTACTTCGACAACGAGCTTTTCTGATCCAACTTGTCGTAGCAAGAAAGATGATACAGGATAATTCATTTGCCCTTTTAAATTCTGAGCAAAGACGGAGAATGTCTCAAAAGACTGCGCTCAAAGTGTATGCTACGCGACGCTCAAAATATCTCAACAGTGTTGCTCCAACTGGCCTGTTTATCTAGACTTTCCACCTTTAGAAGCTATCAAAGGGGGTTTTTGGTTGGGAGCTGAATGGTGGTTCACTTGAAGATTTTATCCATCGTAATCGGGCCGCCGGGGCTACACGCTCACAGGCATGTCTGAACTGATACGGTACACTCGGCACGTCATCTCACGGCACAAAGTCCCCTAGAAAGTAATGACCCGTAAGCTGGGATGTATAAAGGGACAACGCGAGCAACATAGAGCGCGTATAACACTTTTTTAAATTAGAGTGCCAAGTTGGTGAACTTCGGGGCACACAACTTGAGCAGTGACACGACCGACTTCTCCTCCCCATGATATAATTACTGCTAGTACTTTAGACTCCTCTCTGGTATGGGTTCGGCCGAGATCAAGAGGTCAAGGGCAAAAAGCGCTTTGGCGCCAGCAAATGTATACAGTTTGTAGATGGCCGGCCATTCAAATGCGTGGAGAAGCTCATTTCCATGACGGCATCTACTTACCCGCCCCTATAAGTCATGGTCGGCGCACAGGAGCAGCACGCCCGAGAGACTCGACATTTTCGCAACTATGATTACACCAAAACTTGCACTAGATATAATGAGCACATTTTGTATTTTCCGTACAAAGAAATGACCAGGAAAGGGGAATTAGAGAGAAAGGAAAGCCTTGGTTTGTTGGAGTTGTTTTCTAGATCTCCCTATCATTGGGCTTTTAAGCGTATACCAAGTTTTTTCTGATAGAGAAGTGGCGGATGTGCAATCCAGTCTCCCAGTCCGACATGACATCTTGATGAAAATAATCTAGTTCTGACGGTGACCTGCAAGCATTAGTGTTGGGCAACATAATCAGTTTGCCACGAACTGCAAGAATTCCTTTTTTTTTTTTTTTTTTTTTTTTTTTTTTTTTTTTTTTTATACTCGAGGTTGGTAATGCAAGCATCATGCATATCCCAAGTGATCCCGGCCAAATAGGATGGAATAAACACTACAAAACTAGACCTTGCTCCCTCATCTATCTCCCTTCTTTGTTTCTCTCATCGCATAGCAGACACAAGCAAACACATCTCAGCAACACCAGACAACTATCAGCCTCACTTGACATCCATCTCGCACTATCTTTTGAGCCACATATTGTCCAGACACATACATACGCATCAGCCTATTTTCGCTTCGAAGATCTATCAAGACCACTGCCCCTTCCTCTCCATTTCTTTCGCTTGTAAGTGTTGTCCTATTTGTTGTAACAGACAAGACTTTCACCATTCGAGAAAGACCAACTTGTCAACATCGACTCTATTTCTTTGGTCTCTGTTGTCCCTTCTTCAAGTCACACATAGTACAGCAACCACATATCCTCTTCACTCTCACATAACAGTCAGCTCATCGCCGCTGCCAGAAAGCCTTCAACCTGCAAACAAGTTCCACACTCCCGACACCAACCAACCACCACAATAAAACTGGCTACCTTGTCATCTCTCTCATAGTACTTACACCCACCATCCTGGCATACCGACAAACAAAACGCCTGGCTAACCTGAGAATCACGCTGAAAAAAAAAACAGTTAAAACGCAAATCCGACAAGATGGGCTGCTGCTTCTCGAGCGGAAAGGTGACGATCCCCACGGAGAAAACGATGGGGGGAGAGGGCCGCGAGGTCCGGGCTCGACACTGGCTCGAGCCCCAGTACGACGGCCGCGACCCCGAGGCCACGTACGCCGAGTTCCTGGAGCGGTTCGACGACGAGCAGGACGAGCGCTCCCGCCAGATGGAGATCAGGGACGGGCCGCGCTGGAAGACGTACCCGAACGGGGAGCGGCAGTACATCAACCGCACCCAGCCGAGGATCCGAGTCCGGCAGACTTATAAGAGCGAGGACTCGAGGATGAAGACGTACGACTAGGCTGGTCGCGGCGGAGGACGTCGGAAGGGCTTGGGGGTTTGGGGCGCTGGGGGAGATTTTGGGCGAAATCTGTTTTTCTTTTTGTTCTTTGTTTTTTGGGGGGGTTACAAGATTGCAAACTCGGACAGAGGCTGTGATATATTTGGGACTTTGCTTTATTTTTGGAAACTAATTTTCTTGGGTACCGCGTAATAAAATACCACAATTTAAATTCTAAAATCTCGTGATATGCGTTGCCCGTCATAAAACTGCGTGTTTAGTTCCCCCAGGTGAAATGCTATTCCAAGATATCTTGGGTATCTGAACATATAAGCCATGGCGTCGTTAAGAAATGTTGTATATCTGAATAGTCAAAGAGTGAATCGGCTTCTTCTTCTTCTTCTTCCTCGTGGGTTCTCGTCTCGTTACCCCAGATACTCATCTTCAAGCCCCAGTAGCTCGGTTGAGAAACAGTGGCGCGACTACAAATGGAATGAAATGGCATGTAGCCTTTCTTTGATAGCATCGATTTGGAGATGTATCCTTTGCGTGGAATCCAAGTCGGTCATACTAGGTCTACATGTAAATATCATGTTGTATCGCACAAATGTTAGAAGGCTTCCCTCCCCATAGCCGTCACTCCAAACTTGCCCTGCTTGAAGCTCTCATGGGCGTCAATGTTTACCGAAACAAGCAGAACAGGAAAAAGTGGCAGCGCAGGTCTGGCCGGCCCAATCTGGAGCCAAACCTGTCCCTTGTGCAGCTCATGGTCGATGGCGCGCAGATTTCACGTGGACTTCACGAGAGAGATGGCAAAATTACTGCAAGCCAAGACGGAGAAGCTACCTGGCAATTCTCGCAGATGCTGTCGGTATAATGATTTTGTTTTTTTTTTTTTCTGGGCTGTTGATGGGGAAACGAGTGGGCAAGGTATGTAGGGCAGGTTCAAAGGGGTGGCTGGTCACTGACCGGAATAGACAATTTCTTGCAAGCAGCTGCTGGTGTGACTATGTTAATTTTTTCTGAACTCTATTGTTGCAGAAACCACTACCGCAGACAGACGAAATGAGGCCCATTTACTCACCGAGATACCACAACACATGAAAGTTCTTGATACTGCTGCCCTTGTGGAAAGTGTGTCGATGTTTCCCTGCATCGTAACTACAGAAACGACTGCTGTAAAGAGGGCAAAAGGGTGGCTGGTCGCCGCTGAGATGGGAAACTATACGGGGCGCTACTGCTTCAAGAACATGCAGCAACTCGCCACAGCCGGGCTACTATGCTCATATGCACATATGCACACCTGCACAAAGGCTCAAGTTCCATCTCGAGACTGGGGAATTTGGCCTCGAGAAATTAATATATAACTCGGCCTTCCCCTCCCATGGTTCGACTCCCAGAAATCTCCCAGATCATCACACAACACATACACTGGAGCTCCTTGTATCTTTCAAGAAAAGATACAAACAACTTCAGTCACGCGGTCGACTGCCAGTCTTCGAGGTCAGCACTCTCCCGGCCTCCCCAGCTACCTTGTCCTGCGAGAAGACCTCGTAGGTCAAGAAGTTTTATAAAAAAAAAAAATAAAAAAAAACACCACCACCAGCACCAGTAAGCATTTCACCAGCCCACACTCTTCAATCTTGCTTCGATCCAACCCAGACGCATCGACTAACCAAAGCTGCTTACACAGCCGACAGGATGGGCTGCTGTTGCTCCAAGAGCAACGCCGACCCCAAAGGCAAGGGGAAGGCCAAGGCCGTGATGGTGGAGACCATCACGGAGAAGAAGCGGGTCGTGTACGACCCAAGCTCGGACTCGGGCGAGATGCCCGCCGAGGAGTTTTGGCCGCCCGCCGGCGAGGCCGGGCCTTCCGACTGGAGGGAGGCCCGAAGGAGGGAGAGGCGGCGGGTCCTGGAACAGGCCAACCGCCGCAAGCAGAACAAGAGCTCCCAGTACTAACGGGAGGCTTGCGGTCGGGTCGGGTCTTTCTTGTTGGGGCTGCTTTTTTTGTTTTGGGAGTTTTGGTTTCTGGGGTTGGAGTTTGGTTGATATGGACTTGTGACTCAAGATCCATAAGAGTAAAAGGGTTGTTTTGGGTTTGCAATTTTGGGTCTGCTTTTTTTTTTTCTTTTTTTTTTTTTTTCTGTAAGGGTTCATTTTCTTGGGTATCTTAGTTTCTCGGATCAAGACAAGTTTGATACGCCTCTAACACCTACCTGTTTATGATGTTGATGTCGTAGCCTATGATGTGTGAAAGCATCTACAAAGATTGCATCCTCGTAAACACGGTCCACTGGAGGCGACGCTGTCCACTAAGAGGGACTTGGATTATACTGATACTCCAGAAACAAATCAAGTGTAATGAATGAATAACCCATGACGTTCAAACAGCAGGTCGTCCCTATTAGGGGGTTTTGAATCCAGGCAAGCCAGGATCGTGCACACAAAATCTCAACACATTGGTTACAATAAACGTTTATACTTGTGCTTATTTTTTTTCTTTTCTTTTCTTTTCTTCCTTCTTTGACATGGAGTTTGGGGAATGCAACACAGTGTCTTTTGGATCGTCTCATACTCGTGCAGAATGATCAACTATCCATCCCCATAAGGCTGACCCAATGCTACAACCACTTTCAGATCAATGGGTAAAAGCTATGCTGTCACACTGTGAATTAACATCAAGCCAAAGTGCAGGGATTCAATCAACGTTGTTAGACGCCATTTTCTGCATAAAACATTGATTATATACTGCATGCTGCACGCTTATATCGCTGGATTTTTTTTCTTCTTCATGCATTAAACACAAACTCCCCCTTCTTCAACCCATCCGCCTCGGCCGTGACCACTATGCGCCCACCGCCCTCCTTGGCCCTGACGATGGCCAACGCCTTGGCCCGGAATGCCTTCCTGGTGTGGCTGGGGAACGGCACAAAGTCGGTCGGGTCGCCGTTGTCGGTCGAGACGATCTCGCCCGGGCCCGAGACGGAGAACGTGACCTCGGGCTCCGCGGTCGGCACCACGTCGCCCTGGTCGTCCGTGACGGCGACGCTGAGGAACGCGAGGTCGCTGCCGTCGGCCTGCAGCGTCTTTTGGTCCTTGTAGCTGGTCAGCGACAGCGTCGAGGCCGCGCCCGCGGTGCGCACCGTGGCGTTGGCCCAGGGCGCGCCGCCCTTGTACGTGGCGACGTGCACCTCGCCCGGCGCGTACGTCACCTCGTCCCATCGGAACCGGTACTCGTACTGCCCCCGCTTCTTGCGGCCCTGGCTCTCGCCGTTGACAAAGAGCTCGGCCTCGTCGCCCGACGAGAAGACGTGCACGGGCGTGACCTGGCCCTCGCGGCCCGCCCAGTTCCAGTGCGGCAGGATGTGCGCCATGGGTTTCGCCGCGGCCCAGCGCGCTTGGTACAGGTAGAAGCGGTCCTTGGGGAAGCCGGCGAGGTCGATGATGCCAAAGTAGGACGACCGCGACTCGTCGTCGTAGGGGGTGGGCTCGCCGATGTAGTCCCAGCCCGTCCAGACGAACTCGCCTCCGACGTATGGGAATTCGTCCTGGCCGGCAAAGACCTTGTCCGGGCTGGCACCCCATGAGACCGCGTGCAGCTCGTAGCTCGAGACTTGGCGCGTGTCGTTGATGACGCCGGCACCGGTGGTAATGTTGACGACGGCCGAGTTCTCAGATGGCACGGGGAACACATAGGTGCCGCGGGACGACACGGCCGACGACGACTCGCTCGAGTAGATCATCTTGTTGGGGAAGTTGGAGCGGAAGTTGGGGAACGACGGGCGCGAGCCGGTCTTGCCCTCGCCCTGGTAGTTGAGCCCGATGAGGTCGACGACCGCGGTGAATGGCGAGTTGGGGCCGGCGTTGTTCATGCCGACCGTGCTGGAGCGCGTGGCATCCTCCTCGTGCGCGATGCCAGCCAGGCGCTGGGCCGTGCGTTCCCCGCCCTCGATAGTCTGCTCCCGCACCTCGTTGCCGTAGCTCCATGCCCAGACCGAGGCGTGGTTGCGGTCGCGGCGCACAAACGCCCGCAGGTCCGGCTCGGACCAGTCGTCCCAGATGGTGGCAAAGTCATTGTCCACCTTGTGGTTCGCCCACGTGTCGAAGATCTCGTCGAGAACAAGCATGCCCATGTGGTCAGCCAGCTCGAGCAGCTCGGGCGCCGGTGGGTTGTGCGAAGTCCGCACCGCGTTGGTACCCATGTCCTGAAGCATCTCGAGCTGGCGCCTCGCCGCGGGCACGTGGAAGGCCGACCCGAGGCTGCCCAGATCATGGTGCTGGCAAACGCCCTGAAGGTAGACTCGCTTGCCGTTGACGTGGAGCCCTTCGTTGGTGTACTGCACGCTGCGGATACCAAACTTGGTCTTGTAAGTGTCGAGGAGCTCACCATCGGTAGAGTAAACACTTGTGACGGCTACGTGGAGGTTGGGAGTTTGGTCAGGCTTGGGTCCCCAAAGCGCCGGGTTGGAAACGGTCACGGTGCCGTTTGTCGAGCTGGATGAGCCGGCAGGCACTGTAACAGTGGCGTTGCCAAACGAGGCCACCTTGGCCCCGGGCTGGCCAGAGGCGTCAAGGACGTAAACATCTGTTGAGACGATGACCTGAGATTCTTGCTTGCTCGTGCTCTCTACAGTGACGGCAAGATCCACTGTAGCAGATCCTGAAGAGACGTCCTTGGTTTTGATGTAGGTTCCCCAGTGGCCGACGTGTGTAGGGTTGACCTTGGTGAGCCAGACATTTCCTAGGTGAAAAAAAAAGTTAGCCGGTATGTGTTCAACCAACAAATACATAGCAGCTAAAGCTTCAAACTCAGGCTGCCAAAAAAAAGAAAAATTCAACTTACTGTAGACGCCACCTCCCGGGTACCACCGGGACACGTTGATAGGCGAGTCAACCCTAATGGCCAGCTGGTTCTTCCCCTCCTTGAGGAAGGGCGTGAGCTCCAGCCGGTAGCTAGCATAGCCATAGGGCCAACCGCCTACGATCCTGCCATTCAGCCAGACGGTCGAGTAGCTCATGGCGCCGTCGACCTCTATGTAGATGGCCTTGCCGGCGTCCTCGGGCGCAAAGTCCAAATTCCGTCTGTACCAGCCGATGCCCTGGCTGGGCAGCCTTCCCTGGCCGCCGCCCACGGTGGGATTGGGACCCTCGTAGAAGGGGCCCTTGACGGCCCAGTCGTGGGGCAGGTTCACGGCCTCCCAGGCGGCGTCGTCAAACTCAGCCTTGGAGAACTCGGGCGGTGCCGGCTCGGAGCCCTGGTCGGGTCGTTGCACGTGCTTGGCCAGGTCGACCACAAAGTCGTTGGCCGCCGGCATGATGAAGGGCTTCAGCGAGGAGTAGGTCAACCCATCTGGGTTCGACGTGAAGCGCGTGAAGCGCCAACCGGCATTGAGGCTCTCTCGCGACCGCTGCTCCGCCGCGGCCGAGTCGGCCGTGAAGAACGCCAGGCCGAGGAGGAGGGCGCTTGCTAGTCGACCCATCTCGTCTGCTTGTTTCTCTCTTCTCTCGGGTATCCTCTACTGTTTTCGGCAGGAAGAGTGAGGTCTTGCCAGGGACAGAGGGCCATAAGGGAGATGGAAAGAAAGAGGATCCGACAAGAGCCGAAGAAGATGGGGACTTGACCGATAAAACAATACCCATCGACGTCACATGCCTTGCCTCCTCATGGACCACGCACGATTCGTTAAAATGACCTGCCTTACTCGGTATGTGAGCCTGTGATACCATGACGTTCGCAAGCGAGTGATCGGTTCATATTGTGCCGTCGTCCCCGCACATATTCGACGTAACCATCCACAACGCGCGGGGAAACCTGCCTTTGTTATCTTATTGCCCTGCGCGGAGGATACTACCCAACTTGAAATACGGCCTTGTTTTAACCGATGAATTCGCCGCCCATTGGAGCGCAAGAAGAGGAGATGGAGAAGGCTCATGAAGATCCGGCCCCATATTGAATGTAACACGTCATGCCGCCAGTGGGCAAAGGGCAAGAGTTGAAATTTCCGCTGTTTACCATCGCCAAAGAAACTTAGCATTGAATCGTGAAGTTCGGATGGGGACAACAACAGGGTAAAATGGGAACGTACCTGGGTTGGTAGGCAATGCTTCCTTGATCTCGAACCCGTGAGTAGGTATACACACCTTGATGGGACCTGCGCACGCAATTGAATGACCTCTGAAGTGCTTGGCAACAGGTAAAAGTCGCGCATGTCTGAGTAATAGTATCAAACGTCGGAGTCAGCATCGAGAAAATATGCCTTCCCTGTATAATAGCCGTGATTACGCTATCCGAGAGTAATGTGAAATAGCCCCATTGTTGGGATGCGGGGACATAATCGAGTACGAAGTTGGCTGATCTCAAGCTGTGTTAATTGTAAATTTCCTAGCCACGAATTAGAAGTTTGGACTTGTCGACCATACCCAGTTTGTAAATAGCTTGTCATAACATCGGCCGAGGACGTCCGGATCGAATTGAACTGGAATTGCAGATTTCGGGCATAGTCGTTCGTTCGTTCCTTCACCGAGCCATGACTTGGTAACCTGAGGTTGTTGAAACATGTGTAAACGTCAAAATGTTGTGAGGATGCAAAACAAAATCGCACGTGTTCAGGCATCGATGCCATCCCATAGGTCGGGAGCACCCGCCGGTACGAATAATGGATCCTGGAAATGCACGGATCGCTGAAACATGAACCAACGATGACAAGCACAAATGTGAGTCGGTGTGGACGAGAGTAAGTAACGCATCAAAACATTATACAACAAGAAGGCTCCTGTCTCTTCGCACATTCCTCATATGACTGAGTCGCCTAGATACGGTAAAATATACACATGCTGCTCATTGCTAGGTCAAGGAAAATAACAAAGGAAAAGAAAAAAAAATTTACAGATAATTCCTCAGCGGAAATCAGAGGCAGAAAAAAAGACTATTAACAAGATAATGTGCCAGAGATTTCTATTCAAAGGGGCAGAGTCATAATCCGCTTTTTATTGACTTTTTTTTCTTCTTCTCTCAAGACGAGAAGAGGCGTCCGCAGCCAAAGTGGTTCTCACAGCCGCAGTCACCGGGAGCCTTCCAGTCGTCGTCGGTCCAGCTGAAGAAGACAGCCTTGCCGCCGCACTCCTGCTGGATGGACTTGATGGCGTCAGCCTGCTGCTGCTGACCGGGGCATGAAGTGCCAATGCACTTGCCACCGGTGGGCCAGCCAGTCTCCATGATGTAGCCATCCTTGCCACCGCAGAGCTTCTGAACCTGCTGGAGCTGGCTCGAAACGAACTTGCCGGCGTCCTTGGGCTGCACGGCACCGTTGAAGTAGGCGTGGATGTTGGCAGAGACAACGTCAACGACGGGGCAGATAGTCTCAGCGACACCCTGGGCCTCCCAGCCTCCGACGGTGTCGGTGGTGGTGACGGGAGCGTTGCAGCCACCAGAGCGGAGGACACCACGGACCTCGCCGATCAAGTCCTTGAGCTGGTTGGGAGTGCAGTAACCGTTGTACAGGGCCTCGTTACCAACAATGCACATCTCAACAAGGTCCCACTGTGCCCACGACTTGATGGCGCTAATCTGCTCGGCAACCTGGGGGCTGCCGTTGGTGCAGCCGGGCTGGCCGACAAAGACACCAATGATCATCTTGACACCGTGCTTGCGGCAGGCAGCACCCACGTTAGGGAGGGTGTTACAGTCGGTCGAGTAAACACGGACAGTCTTGAAGCCACCAGCCTTGATCTTGGCAATGTCGCTGTCGACCTCCTCAGCGGACTTGCAGACGCCACCGTTGCCGTACGGGGTGTAGGTCATGGCCCACTGGTTGCCACCACCCAACGTGGGCGGCGGAGAGGCAGTAGGTGAAGAGGCAGGAGGCGACGACGCTGAAGGCGACGAGGCGGGAGGAGGGGGAGAGACTGAAGAAGAAGAAGAGGTCTCAGGAGCCTTGGAGGGCGAGGTCTGGGCCGGGGGAGGAGCGGCAGCCGAGGTAGGGGCAACAGTCGGGACCGGGGCCGGAGTCTCGCTGGTGAATGGGCAGTAAACCACGGTCTTGGTGTCAACAATGGTGGTGACAGCCGGGGCGGTGTAGTTGCCCGGGGGGTAGGTAGTGATGGTAGGGACCACCACCTCGGTCTCGGTGGAGGCGGTGGTGGTAGTGCCACCAATGACATAGGTACCGGGCGTAGGGCAGACGTAAGTGGTCTGCGTGACAATGCTGGTCACGTCGCCGTTGGACTCGGTCTTGACGGTCGGGACGGGGCACACAACGGTGGTGGCCGTGGTGACGACAGTGGTGACACCGCCAATGGTGTTGACGCCCGAGGAGACCGTGGTCGTCGCAGGGGCACATGCAGTGACGGTCGAGGTCACGACCATGGTCGTCGCAGGGAAGGTGTAGGTGCCGGGGGTGGGGCACTCCTGGGCGATCGGGGTAGGGACCGTGGCCGGGGGCGTGGTCTTGGGGGTCGGGGAAGGCTGGGGCGCATCCGGGACGAGGGTGGGCTCGCCGTAGATGGTGGTGTAGTAGGTCTTGCACTCAGGCACGCAGACGGCCGAGTCGTTGGCAGCCCTCTTGGCGAACAGGTCATAGTGGTGGGCCTGGCGGTGCTGACGGTGAGCGCTGACACCTCCGGAGAGGGCCGCGACAGCGGCAGTGGCGACAGTGAATCCCTTCATTGTTGCTGCTACTGCTGCTCAGTAAAAGATTATATTATTCCTCGTAGGATTCTTGGGTTTGAGTCGTGAAAAAATGAATGCCCGCTAAACGAATGGAGCGGTGGTTGGTAAAGGAGACTGTAAAGGACGGACGAAAGCTATCGAGGCTTTCAACTTGACATTGACAACATCCGAGAGGCGTCTGCGTGAGGAAGGGAAGGAAGGAAGAAAAAGATGAGCAACGGATCAGCGCGGTGCGTCGATGTTATTATGGCGTCCGCCCGCCTGTAGACTGGGGGCCGCGGCTTGGCGCCGGTGTGTGGGCATGTGCTATCCCCCGGTCGCCAGCGAGCGCTGGGGAGCTCGTAAAAAAGAAAAGGAGAGCCAGGGCCCTGGCCCACCAAAAAAAGGGTAGGGCCCCCAGTCCACTCTGACAAGAGACAACCCACACCTCCTCGCTGGCAATTATTCGATTCCACTTTGCCATGGCGGACAGCCCTTCTAAGGTCGCTTTTGCTTCATCCAATCTATCAAAAGGCGACGAGAAGAGAAGCTGAATTGGCTGATGCCTGGACTTTCTTGGCCGTTCCTATGTGACTTTGGGGGCTAGTCTTGAGTGTTGCTAGTAGTGCTGGGGCATCCTCTACAACCAAATCTGGTGCTCGTTATGATTACCACGATCCTTTCTTCGCTTTGCTTGCCCACCTTGCTAACTTCGAGTGGGTACCTAATCGCTCTGAAGAACCATTCGAGTTGCTTATTTCCAAGAGGGCGGCGTTTCTGATGGAGCTAACCAAGGGAGTACTAAACTCCTTAAATTAGACTGCGGGAAGCTATGGTGCATGTGCGTCGTCTTCACACGACGCCGTTTTGTGACGTTTTTGGCGGCATCCCGACGGTTAGCCAAACAAAAGCCTCTGTGCAAGAAGCATCGTCATAGTTAGTTGATGCTCGATTCGATCGAGTAATATTCGGCGTTAATGTTCC
Organism: Pyricularia pennisetigena; assembly: GCF_004337985.1. NCBI lineage: Eukaryota > Fungi > Ascomycota > Sordariomycetes > Magnaporthales > Pyriculariaceae > Pyricularia > Pyricularia pennisetigena. The sequence goes on from NC_043744.1 coordinate 5,558,642, forward strand.
CTCCCGTGCACGGTATATTGTTGCTGTACAACCCCAGTTCAAGCCAGTGCCAAGCGAGCCAAAGACATCCTTGGTACCAGTAAATTGAGGAGAGCTTGGTGGTCGTGTTGTGGTTCATCGCAACTTGGTTTTTTTTTTTTTCTGCTCACCCTGTCGTCCAATTGAATTGCCTGGGACTTCTGCCTCTCGCTGCAGAAATTAGCTGAAATACGGAGTGGGGTATTGAAAAAGGAGAACCATCCAAGAGTGGATACGTCTCCTTTTTCTGATTGGTTTCCGTGCTTCAAAACGGCTGCAGAAACACGCTGCAGTCACCCAAGTACCGCCCACAGGTGGATTTGCTGAGTCGCCAAGGTCGCCTAGGTGTCAAGGTGTGTTTTCCGCCTCTCTCGAACCGCCAAAGGCCCTGAAATAGGTACCTTGGGGTTACTTTGTAGAGTTCTACGACCCTGGCCTTACCTAAGACCTTGGTGGGCTGATTGCAGCTACCCTACTGTGGTACTGTATTTCGTATCTCCCGTTCGATCGATTGGAACATGGATGCCAGCCAGCTTCCATCCTTTCATGCCCAGAGCCCCAAAAATGGCTACCGCCAATGCAAAAGGGAAATTGCCTAAGCGGCGAGGTTCTCTCGGCAGGAGAGATGCAATCCCGCCACAACAGCCAAGAACCAAAGAAACAAAATGTCAATCAAATCTCATCACTCAGCGGACAGCATTTGCAACCAACCGTTGACCAGGCAAGGAACCTTGGCCGGCTTACCGCCGCCTGTGGTCACGTTGAAATCTTTCAAGTGGCGCCCGGCACCCGGAGATGTTGACTTTGTCAAGGTAACCATCCGAGGGGGCCGACCCCATCGGCGGCACTTGCACAAGTCGTCATTCACAAGGTGCCTGCCTGCCTGTCTACAGTAATTATCCATCAGCCTAACGTTGTTTGACCCTCATCTGCCTGAATCTAACCCAGTCCACAATTCCCCTGGTGACGGGGCCAGCAATATAAACAAGCTCAATTCCAATTTCAGGGCTTCCCGGACTTGTCAATCGCCTTTGGTGTGATCTGTAATACCAAATTCTTATTGCCACCTCCACGTTGTGACTTAATGCAGACAAGGCGATGGGCTATCCACAATCTGTGCCCCTCTGATCAAGATCAGCAAGTACATTTGCTTTTGTTGGCGCCCCGCGGAGCTAAAATGGAGGCAAAGGACGCTGCGTCAGGCTCAGGGTCAGGGACAAGACTGGCACAACAACACATCCAATTTCGACCAATGGGGAGCACCGGCGCTTTCGGGCGGTCGGTTGTCGTGCGCCCCAAAGACTTGGCAGCGAAATTACTCCTTGTCCAACCCCCGAAGATCTTTTCTGCAAGCGGCTATTCACTCTTACCGCCAGTTACCCTTACAACGCGGGTAAAGATTGGGGCTTTGAGGAACCGTTCTGCTCGTTTTTTTTTTTTTTTTTTTTTTTTTTTTTTGCTTTTTCCGTTGTTATTCTTTTCTCCATTCGTCCTCAGCAGAGCAGATCTTTGGATCAAAAACCCAGATCAACCTCAAGCTGCATCGCTAAGCTCGCCTGTCAACCATTTCAAGCTCGAGGAGACCCAATTTACTTGAGTGAACCATTTCCGCTGATCTGGTCCAGACTCTGTGAGATTGCATGGTTCACGTGATCGGCAAGTTCCCTTCCAAACTGGGCAGGAAATTATGTCGTTACTACAGCTGTGTGTCATGAATGCGGGAATGCGAACACACAAGGATGGAGCTTCTGTTTATTCTTTCCAGCATCGTGTCAGAAAAACAGGGACTATAATCACGGAAATCTATGATTATCCATAATGATATCGGTATATCGGTACCGAAATAAAAGGACCGCTTAGCCAGCTCAAGCCTGTCAAAAAAGGAGCTGCATCCAGAAATCTTATGCTGTTAACCAGTCAGTGGTCCTCCTATAGCGGGCTGGTGGCCAATGAACTTTGCACCCACGATCCCGGTCTTCATGTCACACGATTACGTCTACGCCCGCGCAAGCCACAACATTGATTGAAGGCAGTGCAGATGAAGATTTAACATCTTTTGCATCCCATATGATTTTGAAGTCCTCCCGGCTGCATCCTCCTGACCAACAATGATGGGCATGCAGTGCACGGTTTTGATACCGGAAGCTATTCTGAAGAACCAGCGTGCACATAGACAAGTTTGCCGGCTGAATATGCAACGATCCAGCAATGGTCGAATATTTCTGACCGAACCCGGAAGTGACCGGAAGCAAAACCACAAGCTAGGTAACAACACTGTACGGGCAAATGAGAAAATTGGGGATTGCAAACACTCGAGTTATTTCAAGTGCAATGATCTCTGAATGATCGTCCGACTCATCCAGATCGATCGACAACCATAACTGGGCCTGGATAAGCAAGCTTATCAACAAGGTTGACATTCGAAGCTCAATAGAAACGGAGGAATCCTCCACCCAGTGCCGTTCAACCTCAACTCGTTCATTTCCACTGGGACCGAGTACAACAGTCCTAATGTCCCGAGACAACACAGTCAGTTTCTCAACTTCTGCAAGCTTCCCAGCAAGTTTCCCGAACACAATGCAAGTCTATCGATATGCAAAGAGTCCTGGCGGGATGAATCGCACCTCGTGCTGGGTTGTTGAGTGTACAGGCCTTCGTCCAACTTTGAATCTTAAATAATATCTTGGGCTATGTTTATTGGCATCGATAGGAGGATACTGCCAAATGGATAGACAAAAGATGCTCTTTTTTTGTTGGGTATGGTGTTAAATACATTCAACATGGTTCTATAATTTCTCTCGCTCCCAATCCTAGTGGCGCCAGTCAAGGTCTGGACGTTGCGCTTGTCGAACAATAACCATTTTCCAACCTATTGTGAAAAAGAAATGTCATAATCGCTCGTAGGTGCCAGGATTCCGAAGATCCCGATGCTTCCCATCGACTCGATTGAGAAGCGGTACCCTAGCAAAAGTGAACTTGGGATAGCACATAGTGCTACTATAGACTCTGAAACGGCTAGTGACGGCACAACTACGCTGAGCGAACGCGACTCAACCATCAAGCCCTGGCTGCCTGGGACTATATCATTCAGCCAGTCGGTATCAACTAGACAGGAGCAAATTAGGAGCTGGACATATAAAATGCGCCGTAGAAACAAGAAACTCCGAAGGCGAAATATGCTTCAGGGCCGTCTAACTGCAAATTGCATCCAAAATTATAAATTTGTTAAATCGCCCTGGTGAATGACTGATCTCGTAAGTGCCCAAATGAACATGGTGCCTAGGTTTCCTTTTATGAACACTTGTAAATGGGACTTGATGTCTTATTGATACTGAACAGGGATCTGATTTCAGACTGAGATCTTCAAAGAGAAGCCTTGCTGTGAATCTCATTTGTGTGATGGTGAACTGTGACCCAGAATTCATGGAGAGAGTAAATCAACCATGGAGAAAGTGAATTGTCGACTTGATTCCATGTGAAAAGATTAAACTCCTCGTTCTTAACTAGGGCACCTATAGCTCTATCTAACAGAACAACTATCACCAAAGACAAGCTCTATGCCAATATTGCTGGCTTTACGTGATGTCCATGACTCAAAAATATCATCATGAAAACTTCTAGTACTGAGAAGCGAAGACAAAAGCCGCAAGGATGGCAATAGCACCAGACTGAAAAAAAAATAGTCTTGTCAGCTTGCAAACACATGAAGCAGACCAAAGGATCCAAGCTTGCCCACAGAACGAGGAAAAGCACAGGAACCGACTTACTGAAACATGAGCCATCGAGGCGCCGCCAGTAGGCACAGGCAAGGCGGTCTGGGATGGGATGCGAGGGACGCTTCCGTTGCCGTGGTTCATGGAGGGCATCATGCCGGGGCTGTGGTCCTGCTCGCCGCCGGAACCGGCGGTGGGGGCCATGGTGGTGCTCGTCTGCATGATGGTGGTCAGGTCCCCGTCGACGATGGGCGCCACGCCGGTGTCGACGGCGGGCGGCATGGTCATCATGCTGGTGGGCAGTGTGAGCTCGTCGGTCGCCACGATGAGCGTGGTGGCTGCGTTGTGCTCGCCGTGGTCCATGGACATGTCCATAGACTGAGCCGTGGCAAAGGCGGCCAGCGTGGCCAGGATTATGTTCAAGGCGAGCATGTTTGCTATTATGGGCTCCGGTTCAGGCTGATGGAAAGGATGGAGAGAGTTGCCTGGGTAGTGAGGCAAAAGCTTAGTGCTGGAATATGTTTGTTACCCAACGAAGATGAGTAACAACAAGCTGATGGCTGGTTTTTTTTATGTGAATTTGAACTTGTGAACGACAGAAGAAACGCAGCTCTTATACCAACACTTGAGGAAAGTGGCAAAGGGGATGTCGCACCGGGTGAACATGTTCCCCATTCCAGTGATTGTTTACTTTCTTTGTGCATCCCTAGTTGACACCTCAAAAAGAATGCCAGCGGCAAGGCAAATACCGAAGCAGCATCAACCCAGTATCGCCACGTCCGGACCGGTCATGGCTGGAATGTAGTTCTTTGTCGGCATTTGCTAGGGTGATGCCATCTTCAAGTTCTCGGCTAACTTGACATCCCTCTGCGTGCAAAGGTATTTACTGGCAGACATGATGAAACTTTTGACGCTGCCAAATGAGTATTATGGATATTAGATTCTTCCTGGTTCAGCAACTACAAAAATGATGCCTTCCGTGTATAATTCTGAGTCTGCGCGCAAGGTGAGTTGCGAGTGCGAGGGTGTTGTTGGATGCGACAAGCACAAAAAAGTGGAAACAGGGACCACCACAATCAGCGCACTCAATTCAGCCTTGGTTCATTTCACAGTGCTACCAAAAATAAATGGTCAAACAGATGAAGAGCTGCACTGCTCATAGCTCATTTTGTGCAGCTTGACTATCTTCACTATACTCGCAAAGTAGTGGACAATCGAAAGCAGTGTATTTCTCTTCGCGGAGGGCACGTGACATCGTGTCTGCGCCGTGGCGTATGCTATTCTCAGCGCCCCACTAAAAAAATCGGCACTGCTCCTCAGAACGCGCCTCGTATCGCAAAAAGTTGGTGGGATTTTGAACCTGTATCGTGTCAATCTCGATATCTTGTTGCCGCCGACGCTAGGCTATTCGAACTTGGGGCCGTTGTTAAACCCCAATATTCAGCCGGCATGCTGCAATCCAAACTTAGACCCTTCGTCTGTTGGCAATGTGTCGCTCGCGGCGCCTCCAACAGCCTCTCCCCCACTGGAAGTTCTTTGCGCCGGCCCGCCGTTGGCAAAACTCTTGCCTCTTGGAGGAACTTCTCGACCAGCTCCTCTTACAAACGTCATTCACTAGCCTCGGTCAGTCCCTATTGACCCTCCCATATTTTGCACCCGTTCATCTTGGGACACCATTCTTACTTGTGCAACCTGCTCATACAGCTTTTGAGCCAAATTGAAAACGACAAATCAAAATCAAACACCGAAGATGCTCATCGCCTCGTTGACTCACTGCCCGAGGGTGAAATACCCGAATGGCTCCCTACGCGCGAACGGTTAAGAGCTTGGGACGCCGCAAATCCTCAAGGCCAAATAATGTCGGTTCACGACATCCTCATGCCATCAAACAAACAAGACACCGTGAACAGCACATCCCTGGCCAGGTCTAGCCAGCTAGACAAAATGGATCCAGACATGGAAGAAGATGCCGATCAGGCTCATGACCGTCCTCAACTCGGCGAAGACTTTCAGGCCCACTCCGTATCCATAAACCCCGGTGACCTCATCGAGGCCCGGGAGGGATCCTCAAGGGTTCCGCTACTGGCTGTGTTCATCTGCCAGCGCGGAGGACTGCAATACTTTTACTGCAGCGACGGCAGTGTCTACGTACGCGTCAGGCCCAAGACGAACTTTGTGGCTCCTGGGTTTGCTACCGAGGCCGAGATGGCCCCCATCAAAGATCAACTGCCTCCATCAGGCATGCCACTACCGATGATCTTGGATTGGATGAAGTCGGGTAGCGAAGGACCATCTCGCGAAGATGGCCAGGCCCTGCTCAACAAGATGTTCCAGTTTGTGCGGGATGCAGATCTTGTGTTGCAAGAAAACCATCACAAACTGGACGACCCATATCCTATCCTTGCTAAGCGAGGTCTCGAATACGTTACTGCTCACGAGGCCGCGGAGCACCTCTTGAGTGAAAAAGCCAGGGGTTCTGATGGCAGTTTCTCTGATGTCGCCATCTATGCCGTCCAGCGGGCAATGAAAAATTGCGAGATTGGGATTCGTGTCTTCGAGAGCGCTGTTTTCGATCTGAAGAGCTGTATCTTTGAGGTTCTTCCACCAGATGAGATGGAATGTATCAAGGCCGTTGAAAAGATGGTCCGCGAGCTTTATGCCGATCCATTGGCTCTACGGGACGATATGAAAGCCCTGGAGCGACTGAGCGGACATAGGCTCGGCCGTTTCATCATCGGGGCACGACAGCAAATCGATCGGCATCGCACCGAGCGCCATTTCAAGGACGAATGGCCCGTGATAGGACTAGATCAGCGCCAACACCACAAGGAGGATCTGAGAGCAGAGCCTTGGCTCTCGCCTAAGGACCAGCAAATAATGAGGTTTTTGCACCTGTGGGCGGCCAAAAACGTTTTCCCTCCTGATTCCAGGGCAAATGTGTTTGGTTCCCAGATTCTCCGGGCCATTGGTCGCTACGACAACTCGGAATTCTTAGGCAAGGCTACTGGCTGGCTGTTCCTGCAAGAAGTTGGATGGATTCTGCCTTGGGATGTCCAGTCACGGCATGACAGAGCCGTACCAGGCACGACCCCCGACAGGGCAGGCGGTCTCGTTAATGACCTAGATCCGTTGCCCGTACAGGCATCAGTCCATGATCCGTACCCTGGCAGTCGCAAAGACTGGGGCGAGCTAACGGCTTTCGCAATAGACAATGCCCAAACAGAAGACATTGATGATGCTATCTCTGTCGAACGTACCTCGACTGCTGGTCAGTATTGGATACATGTGCACGTTGCAGACGTTAGCTCAGTTATCCGGCCCAACACTGCGCATGCCAAATACGCAGAGAGGATGAGCGAAACCCATTACTTGCCTGGCCACTTCACACGCCTGTTTCCCGACTTGGGCATATTACACAATCTCTCGCTCGCCCCCGGTAGTCGGGCGCTCACCTTTAGTGGTCTTGTCAACGAACAAGGAGAACTTCTCGAATGCAAGATCACTCCTGGAATTCTGCGAAACGTTGTCAACATTGAGCCTGAAGAAGTTCTAAAGATTTGCCCTGAAACGCCGCAGCCCCAGACGACGACTCCGTCGGTTTTCAGTCTCTGCGTCGGTCAACGGTCCGGCTCGTTCTTTCCGCCCCCCGGTAGAAAGACAAAGTCCGCGGATGACCTCGGCGCCCACGAGGTTGAAGACTTGAAACTCCTCGGCCGCCTTGCAGCCAGCTATCACCTTAGGCGCCGTGGAAACCATGCCACTCCACTTCGGGGTTCTGGTACTGAGAGCACAGTGACCCCTGAGCTCTTCCCGGCCAGCTCGCGATTTCAACGAGCCCCCGATGGCACCTTCCGCTCGTCTGGCGATATTGCCATTGAGGTGGCTGTACGGCATAGTGCTGATCGAGTCTCCAGTATGGTTACGAATTCCATGATCCTCGCTGGCGAGATTGCCGGCCGCTGGTGTGAGGATCGCGGAATCCCTGTACCGTATCGCACCATGCCCCAGGCGACGATGAATATGGACGTTCTCTCACCTTGGGTCAAGAACCACTTGTATCCCCTGTTCGAGGCCAATGGGAGGCCCACGAAAGAAGACGTCGCACTCATCAGACAGCTCGCCGGTCCCGTCCTACTCTCCACCAATCCCGGCCTGCATTTCTGGCTCGGTCTGAACCATTACGTCAAGGTCACGTCGCCGTTGCGCCGGTATTTGGACGTCGTCGCCCACTTTCAGATCCACGCAGCACTGGCTGAAGAGGCCCGCACGGGTAAAACACTTCAGCCACCACGAGAGGGGGAAGAGGAGCACTCCTTCCTGCCATTCACCCGCGCCGACCTGGCGGCCAAGCTGCCACTTTTAGCGGTGCGGGAGTCCAAGGCCCGCTCGCTAGCGAGGCATGGTCCGCATGGACAGAAAGAATACCTGTATCAAGCCCTCGCACGTGCCTTTTACTTTAATGAGGCCCCATTGCCATCAACTTTCGAGTTCCACATTGTTGAATCATTAGCGCCTAAGCATCTCCGTGGCATGATCCCGGGGTTGTGGGAACTTTTGGCCGATCTGCCATACGAGAACTTGAACGGAGCAGTCAAGTCGCCCTCACAGCTTGTCCAGGGCGATATTCTTGAGGTCAAGCTGGCCCGAATCAACCCCATCGGTATTCAGATGGAGGTCGAGGCTGTCAGGCCGCTGAGAATTGGCGGTGTGGATGTAATAGAGGAGCACGGCAGTTTGGTTGCTGCGGGCGATGAGGCGACTGGCGATAGGGGTGCGCAAGCTGTCGCTGGGGAAGCGTCCGTATGAGCAACTGGAAGGCGAGAATGGAGGCTTGTAATAACATGTGTTTTTTTTTTTTTTTTTTTTTTTTTTTTTTTTTTTTAGGCAGGTCCGCTGGTTTCTCTTAAAAAGCATGTTCGCATACACCTACATAGCTTCTTGTGTATTATTTTGGTTACTGTCTATAGTATTAGAGGTCCTGTACGATGGATGGGAGAGGTTCCGCTAAGAGGTGTGTATGTTGCTCTGAATATGAGCAGCATAACAAGAAATACATGTATGATACGAAAGGGGAGACAAAGCTGAATTGGGTAACATCCTCGCATGTCGGGGCATATTTATGAGACGAACCAGTCCAATTTCTTTGTGCAGAAAATGGGACTGCCGGGAATTAAGCCGCGAGCACCACGGGGCTGCGGTGCCCCCGGTTCGCGCGCTTGTCTCTCAGAAGCTGCGATATTGGGGTGGGGGGCGGCTATACCGTTCTCATGACGGCGTTGCCTGGCCGCCCGAGGAGAACTTTGAGTGCTTCCGGGAACATCTCGGCATGGTGCGCGGGACCGGATCGACTCCCCCGAGCCGCCACGGCGGGTCCAAGTCCATAGAGGGTGAAAAGGATAGTATAAAAACAAGTGCATAGACAGAGAGTGGCCGCCATCGTCCTTGGCCCTTCCGCGATGCATTCTGGCTCTGCCTTGCAACGCGTGGCAAGACGAACGAAAGCATTCCTGCGTTGTTGTTTCTCCGCCCCACGGGACGGCAGTGATGGTCATGTCAACTTGCAGTAGGATTAACGAGCTATCTGATTCTCTACATTAATATGCGCAAATGATCGAGAGGCAAAACATGGTTAGCGGGGCAGCTCAGCCTGCCTCCATCTCCAAATTGATCCTCCTCCCCAAACAGCATCTTCTGAGAACGCGGCGTATGGATACTCGGTCAATTTCAAGAGGTCCATGACAACAAAACCAACAAAGAAATGGGTATTATCTGCTTCCAAATGCATGCGCAAATGCAAGGAAGCATAACCTTGGCAACCACTACAATATCACGAGGCAACGTGTTTCATCATCTGGTGGCTCCATCCTTGGAAAGGAATTCCCAAGCAAATGACCTCAAGTGGCTAGGACCCAATATGTACACAGTAAAAGCGTTATCCCACATTATGGCTTCCACCCATCTTTACACGCCGTACCTCGCTCACCATGGCCCTCACGATCTATCGAAACTTGTTGTCTCGGCTCCACTGCTCGTCCGTATGGCCGTAAACCTCCTTGATGTAGTTGTTAAAGTCGCTAGCCACCTCAATGGCGTCCTTGATGCGGTCCCAGTCGAGCGTTTCACGCTCGTAGACGGCGAGCTGCCGCGCCGTCGCGAGCGAGTTGCGGATTTGGCGCCCGTTCATCTCGTACGCGGCCAGCTCGTCCATGTGCGCGGCAATGTCGTCAAAGTCCACTGCGCTGACTTGCTCACTATCGTCGCCCTCGCCGTATGCATCATCTTCTGTCTTGTTGTTCTCTCTCATTATGTGCAAAAAATTTTGCCAGATCTTGCGCCGGCTCGGCCCGTCGAGCGGGCGGTAGTGCAGCGCCAGTTGGATCCGCGATTTGAAGGCCTCATCGAAGGTGCCGACACGGTTCGACGTCAGGAAGAGCATGCCTTCGTAATACTCCAGCGTGCGGAGGAAGACTGACACGAGGCTGTTGCGTTCCAGGTCTGATAGCGACCGCTCCTCGAGAAACACGTCGGCCTCGTCCAGCAGGAGCACTAAAAGGCCCGATGTAAGCAACCAAGTGAAAGCCTTCAAAGGTTGCGGAAGTTGAAATAAAAAATAAATAAAAAACGACCTACCGCAGTTCCATTTCTTGCCCAAATGAAAAACCGTATTAAGATACTTTTCGACAGCTTCGGGGTTTGTACCAATATCGCCACACGTCACACTGTACAATGGCATCTCGGCCAGTTCGGCCACACTATTCTGGCTTTTAGTACCAGTGAAACGTCGTGTATAGTACAGTACCCTCGACAAGCAGACCAGAATACTCACCTCTCTACAGACCTATCAGACTTATTTCTTTCGGAGGGAGCATGCGCAAGGAGACCGGGTCAGGGCAAACTGGATAGACTTACCTGTCGTCAGTGTCTTGCCTGTCCCGGGCCCACCATGGAGAAGCATGATGAGTCCATTTCCCTTTCCCACGATGATGTCGTCCTGTCTTGTCTTCTTGTGGATTTGCACTGAAGTCCTTTCAATCTTCCTCTGGTGAACAGTGACGAGGCCCTTGATCAGGTTTTTGGTTCGCCGCGGCAGCACCAGCCGTTCAAATGAGCCTTTGTTCCAGCTTACTGGTCGAACCAGATGAACCAACAAGTGAACTAAGAATGGTGGGTTTGAATATTAACCATAGTGAGGCATTAAACATGATGAGCAGACTGTGCGACGTTCCCCAATTTTTCTCCTTCAAGAAAAACCCATGGATGCCTGGCGGAAGCAGCATAACTTGCTTATCAGACAACTCTGAAGTAATGGGGACGAGGTCTGGCCATCCATCGTAAGGTGATTTCTGCTTTGTCGAAAATTTGAAGGCCTCTGAAAGGGCATGAAACTTGGCGTACACATGATAGTCGAGCATGAATCTGGACTCGGTAGGCTGTATGACGTTAGTACACAAGGGCTCGATTCCAGCGTAGTGAACAGAATAGGTCACCAACATATGTGTAATCTCTTGAGTAGTTGGCCCCCTCGTAAGAGATAAGCTGCGGTTGACTAAGAGCGCGAAACATCTCTCTTCTCTCTAGAAGCATCTGCCTGGTCTCTTCTGTAGCATATCGTAGGGGATATACTTTTAGGTGATCGATTCTCATCTCGCCATATGTTGGGGGGCTTCAATGTGAGACTTTAATTTTTGCGCCGAAGCAAATGGCCATCGTATTCCCAATTCCACACAGATAAATGAAGTTGGGGACATTGTGGAAAACGCCGCAAGACATAGGCCAATAAGCAGGATTCCTCCTGTGAAACCACGATATGATTGGGGTAGAAGAGCCAGGGCAATATGACTCGGCCGAGACCATTCTGCGCGAGAATATCTCTTCATATCTGGCGTGCAGAGCATTACCACCTCCGAGAATATAGGAAGCCAAGACCTTCAAGTCACACCCGTCTTCTTTTCCGGCTACCTCCGCTGCGAGTTCCTCTCTGTGGTGCAAGAAAAACTGCAAAGAATACTCTGAAGGCGCCTGAGAGAGGGCAAGCGCACTGAATATTTCCTCGGGCGTAATTTCGCGCCGGTAGCCCTCATAAGCATCTTTGTTCGGGGCAAACTTTGAGATTCGCTTGATGGCATTATGCAGATCGGCCGAAACGATGGAAACAAGCTGCCGACGATACCTCGCCTGGGACTGGCCCGACCTCTCCAGCAAAGACACCCCAGACTCTGGGGCGCAGAGAAAATCACGGAAAGACGACGAATGCCTTCCCAGCAGGCTTATCCAGGATCTGGTCAAGATCGATAACCGGGCATTTGCCGATCAGATGGTGATATTCCATCAGATTTTTCTGGCGCGGTTCGTCTTGGTAAATACGTAAGTGGCACCCCGCAAACCTGTGTTTACAAAAGACCCTATTCAGAACAAGATATCCGTAGCAGAGGGTCTGATGGTCAGGATTGAACACGCCATGCTGCCTGACCGATTCCTCACCGGTCTGCGTGTAGGGGGTTTCTTTGAATTGTTTCGGTGGTGGACTCTTTGATGACTCTCTCTGGCGTTTTGCTGCTAGTGTGACTTTAAGGTTGGTGTGTGTGTCAACAATTTATGATCTTGAATGTGCGGTGGTGGTGGTAGGCCCTCCGCAAAAGTCCCTACGGAACGTAACAGCTTACCCGCGAGCTTCGCTAACCCCTTCGAATATAGCTTTGCGCCACGGCCGACGTTCTGTGGAGTCAACGCTTATAAACTCCCGGGAGTCCTACTTGGCAAAAAGGCCTCAAGTCCTGAGCTGGTTCACAGGCTCCGGTGCCGAAAAGTTGTTGCTCCCATTTCTTGCAAAGAAGAGCTGATGCATTCGATGTTGGTCTGGCGTTCATGTACTGACAAGGCAGCGGCGGTCCGTTAGTGGCGCTGATGAAATTGCTCAGAGTGCTTTCAAGAGGGCCAAGGAGATTATATCGAACGAGCTACCAAACAAGGATGTCTGTCTGATCTTGTCGAGCCGCGGCAATTCAATGCAGGACCTCATCTGGACCCTACTCCAAGCCCGATCAACATACAGTTCGCGGAAAGATAGCAAGGCCTACATTTGGCTGGAGAAGTTCTCCGAGCGCGTCGTCCATTACGGGGCGGTGCTCGACGTCTTTGTGCAGCACCAGCCTGAGTACACATCGCTCGTGTGGGGCACTTTCAAGTTCCTCTTCACGGTCAGTCGCGATAGAACAGATCCAGGGGCCTGGTAATCACATCTGCTAACACGAAAATGCAGGCCGTAGTCAACCATGCCGGAAAGGTGAAGAATCTGGCCAAGGCATGTTGCCGTACAGCCGAGGCCTTGCCGCGAGCCGATTTGGGCCTGATACTGTATCCCACCCCGGCAATGCAGGAGGCGGTGGCCCAACTATATGCCGCCATTATCAAATTTGCCCTCAGGGCTCTTCGATGGTATCAGCAGGGACGGCTAATGCATCTGGCCACGGCCATTGCCAGTCCTTGGGCTCTGAGCTTTGAGGAAGAACTATTCGAGATTGAGCGAAACTCCAAGAGCGTCGAAGAGTTGGCCCAGAGCGCCGCGCGAGCAGAGCTCAGGGAGTTGCGCTTCCAGGTGCACCAGGGTCGTTCCGACCAGCAACAAGCAAGGGCCGAGTTGTTGCAACTGAAGAACGCCCGTGGATGATGGGTTTCGAAGCGTGACACAGCACTTTATCGGTAGGTTTTTCGGTTGGCAAGCGACACCGAGTCCGTCAGATACATTTTTTTTTTTTTTTTTTGCTGAACAGCAGCGCAACTAGCAATGAAATCTCTCCAGGCTAGTATTTCGAGTGATACGAAATTTTCCAAGAAGATGATCTGTGAGATTCAACTCGGACAGATCTTGAGCCTCCCCTTTATGGAGTCCCTCCCCACCAGCGGCCAGTCTCTTGCGTACTGCCGGTCTTTTTGGCTCCGACGGCGGCGGGCGCGCCGGACTGAGAGTTGTGCAGTCAACGTGAGCTCCTTAAAGACCTGGAACCAGGCGGAGCAGATCCGTTTCGTGGTGGTGGAGAGCGGAAACTCCACGCTCGCACGCGACCTGCTGGTGGACGTGATTACAGTGCTCCGGCGCCACGGCCTGCCGGTGCTGTGGGCGCTGCGGCCGCAAAATCTACATGAAACTAACCTCACCACCGTCGACGTTCTCCGCATGCTCCTTTACCAGGCTCTCGAGGTCAACTCGGCGGCCGTCGGCCGCTCGTATCCTATCACGGTCGCGCACCTCCGCGAGGCATCGGGCCACGACGATTGGTTGGCGCTCCTGAAGCGGGCGCTGGAAGACTGCCCCACCATCTTCGTCGTCTTCGACGCGGAGCTCGTGGATCACCTTACCGACGGCGACAGATCTCTCGCAACCAGGGGTTTCTGACCGAGTTCGCCACCTTTTTGGGCCCTGAGAGGGTGAAGATCATTGTTTCGTCGCGCTGTTTTCAGGTGATGCGGGCTCGGGAAGACCTGGGCCACGATAGTTTGATTATAGTGAGACCACAGGCGTCCACAGAAAAGAGAAGCGAAAGCACCAAGCGCAGGCGTCTGCACAGTTCAACTAGACGTAACTGAGTACAAATGGCCTAGCAAGTCGATGGGTAACTGTGAAAAACAGATGCGTTATCGCAAGCTTGAAGAAGATTCTACTCAACCTGGAAAGGATTCATACTTTACCAAACAAATCTGCTGCCAGTCAGTAGCGAGGCTAAAGAGGTTGTGATGTGGAGAGATGCGGTGGTCCCAGGTCTCTGATTCAGAGATAGGCATCTTGGTACATGATACTAACAATAATAACCAAATATTCGATAAATCGCATCAGCCTTTTGCTTCCCGCTACATAAATCCAGTCTAAGTGAGTGTATCGGGTCATGTTGGTTCCCATACCTAACTTTGGTCGAACTGCCAACTCCACAGCTGATCGACGTCGAAAGCTGCAGCATGTCCAACTTCCTTTTGGCTCTTGGATACATCTCCCAAATAATTAGTTTTGGGCTACTGGAGCCTAATTCTTTTTTTTTTCTTAGCATAACAAAGCTCGAAACTTCGAGAAGCGAAGCTCTTCAGGATGATGTTAGCCAGGCATATATGAACTTATGAGTTGGGTGCTAAGGTAAACGTCAAGCGTGAACTAAATTTCGTTTCATGTATCAATAGACTATGCGCTGTGTTCATATGGCTCCCGTTCTAGAAAACCCCAGCGGTGTAGTCAACGACAATCGCTTTCTCGATGATCTGCTCAGCCGTTTTCACAAAGGACTGGTGCGTAGGGTCCTTTGCCACGTAGTAATCTCTGTCATCGGGGCTTTCGAATTCGGCGACAAAGGCATATTGGATGCCGTTCTGCCCAAAAGTCGTCAGAAATTTAGTTTGAGCATAAAAAGTGGCTTGGAGAAAACACAGCCTACTTGAAGATTCTCCGGCGAGTTGTCCCTGCCTCCGGACATGGACTGGATGTATGGGGTCTTGGATTCGGGATGCAGACATTTATCCTTTAAAGCGACCATACTGGAGCATACCTGCAATGACTTCTGGTCAGCTAGCGTTATTCACACGGTCTTGGCACTGGCAAGGCTTTTTCTCGTGGACATGCTTCTTGGATAGCTTCTGGCGAAGCATCGGCTTTAAATTGGAACAATACAATATGTTTGATGGTCATGGTGCAAAAGTATGACCCGGCCTGAGGGGGGAAAATGTACAAAAGGGTTGTTTTGTTTTTAAGCAATAAAAGAGATGAGCGAAGTATGGAAAATAGAACAGTTGTAGCGTAAGGTGGATGAAATATATGCTCATGGGCGGGGTCATATAAACACCTATCGCTGCAGTTCTCGTGCGCTTCTGCTGCTGACGTATCGTCGCGGGGATTGGTGAGAAACGCATCCAACATGCTAAAAAGCACATCCCCCCGGCAGCCGCCAAAACACTGCAGAACGATTTGAGCGAGACTCGAAGTGCCGCCGAGGATAGAATCGTACTAAAGTTTCCATCAAATTGACCTAATCGCGGAGGGTGCGAAAGTCTTTTTGACGTCCTCTGATACCCAACCTACACCAGCCGCCTTTGAAAAGCCACGTGCTTTTACAGAGGCTACTGCAACAACGTTGTCACTGGCGCGTTTTTTCCAACTTTTTTTTTTTTTTAACCTTTTTTTGCGGAGAGATCGACAAGGGCCGGCCCGAAAGGTGGGCGGGAACATGATTTGTGCCAAACACGAATCCAGTGGCTTGGTTAACTGTCGTGAAAGAATGCCAATATCCGTGAATAAGCAGAGCTTAGAAGAGAGCAGAAACAACAGCATTCTTTGCCAGCCCAAGAAAGCAAAAAAAAAAAAAAAAAAAAAAAAAAAAAAAAAAAAAAAATGAGGACTCGGTAGGCGGTTGAAGAGGAGCGCTGACCTTTCAACCAAGATATGTGTCTCATTAGAGGTATCTGGATGCTCGATGATCTCGTAAAAACATGTGTCTACACCTACTGGAAGGTGAATTGATGGTTGTGAGACGGAATAAGAAGTTCAGTGTGTTGAAGTTGGTTGAATCTTTCTTTATGCCGCCGTTGGCTTAAAAGGGGCATAATTTATCATTAGTAACCAAGTTGCTTTGAAGAGTGTGCATGAGCGAATGAATTGGGAACTTGTAAAATGAAAATATAACTAACAATGGGTAGTATACATTGAACTAATCGTTAACATAGTTATGCACCTAGAAGACATAAGAACAATTAATATCGAAACATTGTGAATACTTTGAACAGCTTTCCTCGTAGGATTTAATCATGCGCAAAACACATTGAGCAACCTTTTTATAATCTCGGGTATCATTTAATCATGTAATCGGTCAATTGTATCATGGGCTTGTCGAGTGACATACGTCGTCGATTGATATAGCAAACTTAGACATGCAAGGACTGGTAGCACTTGAAACTCCACCTTCGTTTCTTAGGCGTCAATGGCCTCTAATACTTTTGATGATGCATCTTTCTTCTTTCAGGTTAGGTGCGCAATCGGCGGGCGGGGAAAAAACTTGCCTGGGCGCGGTACACTGCTCCTTCATCGGTAGCCCTGCGTAGCCCTCCAAGGATGGTGCAGAACGAACGAGAGATGTCCCTTGGGGACTGCCAATGTTGAGAAGTCGCGCAGTTGGTGTATCCTTATCAACTTGTCGCGTGCGTGGAGTGTCTTTGCTCCATGTTCTGATAATGTGCTTGGCACGATAGGGCTGGCGTGTTCGGCTCCCCAAATCGCCCAACAGGGAATTTAATCTATGGCAACAACAGACACAGAGAGTGCCAAGTTAGCCACCGCTTTTCGACTCCGATATTGGCAAAGCTTGTCCATTTGTTTGCTGCCAATTCACCGCTGAGTGAAATTGACATTCCTCGCTGCTCCTATCTTGAACATGCTCGTTTGGGTATTTGAGATCTGCCCAGATCGTTGTCTACGTCTACAAATTAGGCGTTCCGCCGCCTGTCGTTTGCCCAAATGCATAGTCCCCTCTGGGTTTCCCTCAAAAAGAATAGTCAGTGACGATGAATGATATATGGGCCAAGACCATATTTGCCCGCCTGGGCCGGAAACTCTGGATTACTTTTCTCAAGTGATCCTTCAGGCATCTTACTGTAATTATTCGTACCTCTGCTAGCCCATGGGAACTCTCGACCAAGGTGGTTCAGCGCCTTGCAACGTCTGAACGCCGATAGCTGACAGTGCCTGGCAACATCT
The DNA here is from genome assembly GCF_004337985.1 of Pyricularia pennisetigena. Classification (NCBI taxonomy): domain Eukaryota; kingdom Fungi; phylum Ascomycota; class Sordariomycetes; order Magnaporthales; family Pyriculariaceae; genus Pyricularia; species Pyricularia pennisetigena. Next base: position 5,576,099 of record NC_043744.1, read on the forward strand.
GACCCTTGGCATCATGACTGTACGGTTTGGGCCTCAAGCACTACTTTGCCCAGGATGCTATAACTCCCCATCGACTAGCAGTAACTTGATAATTAATCTCGGTAAGTATTCAAATGGCCGGTTACTTAGTGATAATAGTAAAATATCTATATAGCCTTTGGTTCCAAGTCCTATCGCCAGTGATGTTGCTTTGAGCACCCTTATCTGAATATCATGGCAAACCAACTCGTGACCTCAGTGCGAAGCAGACAAAGCAGCAATGGCATTTACCCCGGAATAATCATCCACGCCCGATTGGTTGCCCGACTGCTTGCAGTTGACTGTGCCTGGCTGAGTGATCATTTATCGATGCGCCTTCCATCTCGATGTTGTTTGTTGCTGTGATCATGTGCTGCGATTGTGCATATGAGCTTGCTCCCTTTGAACGTTTAGATCAGATGTAATATCTTGTTAAGATAAGAGGTAGGTAGTGAGGCTGAGGTCCGAAACCAGGCATACTGATGACAACGCGCCTTGGGATGTACACCACCATCCAGGAAAACATGTGACTCGTGCAGCGAATGGCTGGGTTGGGCTGATGATTGATTATATAACCTCATGGCAGCCCTGGTCGCCTCAGGCTCCACTTGGCGTGTGCACCCATCTGTCCCACCCAACCGCCCAATCGTTCCTTCTGGAATGGGTAGGGAGTGGTAGCTTCCATCTGTTTCATCACGCCAACCATCCAGCCTTCTTTCCTGTCACCCAAACAGCCGAGTCATCAACGACAACATGATGGACTACAAAACCCATGATATTCTCTAATGTTTTCACTTCCAGGTCGCCGAGTATCATTCAAGTACACTCGATGTGCCAGTTCATTTGTACCACAATCCTTTTCTCTGGTTGAGGTCTTTGCGATCGCATCACCTTTGAACCTCGGGCCGCAATAATGCAATCCTCGACGTCGGCGCTTGGCCTCTGCCGCGATCGGTCTTTGTGCCCCGCGAGCATGTCAACTGCCATGAATTGAAGAACATTATCGTTGTTATTCGATATACTTTCCAATTCAAAATCATAGCAAGTCCTTTGCGGCGCGAATCCCAAGACGACCAAAACGCGGCCTCGGGCCACCACGCTTCCCGTCTACAGCCCACCCAGGCTCGTCCTGGGCAGGACGGAAAAAGGCCCAACGAGGGTTGCCCGGGCACAGAGATCATGGACGGGCAACGGGTGAAGACATCACGCAATTTACGATGTTTCACGAGCTCATGGCTGCAATCTTCGGACAAGACAAAAGAATGGCAGATATTTAGAACGGCGTCATCTAGTGAGTTTTGCATCACTTTCCTATCGTCGCATCCGCCTCGGCTTGATATTCATCTCTGTCTACAACCCATCACCTATGTAACACGACTGCTCCCAACCTCTGGGCTGTTGATTTTACGAATCACGACCACTTCGCGTTGCCTGAGCCTTTGCTAATGAAGTGTTCCTGTTCTGTTCACAGGAGAGAAATTGGGATATTGGCGGCTATTTGAGACCTTGCTTGGAGCCATGAATACCACGTATCACCGAACGATGTTTACGACCCTTATGTCACGCAACGAAATAGATGACGACTATATCCAGTGCGGTGACAGCCGCACTGGATGGAGGAACTTGCAAGTCGACATGCGACATGTTTCCTGGATGTGACATGCTTGATATGACGTTACTCCGCTACTTGGGAGCATGGGCAAAAAGTAAGCCGCCTGCACCATCTGTCTTTCGTGATGTTTCCACAACTTCTGATGTTCCCTTACTAACCCCAAAGTTCTCTCAAGATAATAGATGTTCGCCACTACATCTTGTCCTGGGCAGGACTTTAAAAGGCCTGGACTCGCCTTCGGTCTCATGATTACCGAAGGGAATTCCGCCGTTCCAGCTCGAACGGACGCAATCCTGTTCTATGAACTTGGTTGCAGCTAGTGGTTCAGCACCACTAGCTATAAGAGGGTCGAATGTGCTATGGAGACTCCATAGGTGTACGGCCTTCCTATTCTCTCTAGTGCTTTGGGCATTGCCTGAAGACCTGAGAGATGTGGAAAACTGACGTTCTTCTGCTGTGACGACTGGTTTTTGTTGATCGAGCATCAGACAACCGTGGTGCTTACATTCGAGTTTGCACCGTCGGGGTAGATCAGATGACATTGGATAGGCACCAGCCGAGGTTTCTACCGCGGCTGGGGCTTATTTGTGAGAGGTGACATCTGCGCTGCCTGTGCCAGTTGAGTTGGGGTCCCTTCTGAAGGAGATAAGCGCGATAGTAGGGGCGATATGCCTGGTTTGCCGCTTTGGGTCACGTCAATCATCACCAAAGCCGCCGCGGCAGAGGCACCCTTGCTCCGGAGCCAGCGTGAGTTCAAATATGTCTTTTTTTTTTTTTTTTTTTTTTTTGTTCAACATTTGTTTGGCGAAACTGACAATCATTCTCGTTTTAGATCACGGACTCGGCCGTGGGGGACCTGAACCCAGATACACGTCACCCTGTTCTTGGCCAAAAGCGTCTTGGACAGGCCGATACTGGGTCTAACAGTCGACTGGAGGGACTATGCATCCCCGGACTGGACTGGTCGCGTCTTCCAGAGGCACCGTGCTATAGTTGCGGTGGCCTCAAAAGTCCAATGCTCGATCCCAGGTTTGTGGGCAAAGAACGTCGACTACGCCAAGGGGACTAGCAGGTGGGGGACTTTTTGCTCGTGAGTGTTCAGAGTTAGGAGATGCCGTGTTTGATTCTCCTCGGCAGATTTTTAGATACTTAGCTTGAGCGACCGCAAATCCAAGCCTGCCCTTGTCCCCAATATGATTCTGACAGCTTCTCAGAATTATTGTGAAAACATATATGGGTGTCTCGGCTGTAAACATGATTGGCCCAAGGCTAATCCACATGGTGAATGTGATGGCAAGTTGTTCTTGATCTGAGCTATAAGCTCGTATTTGGTAGAGCTTTCACACAAACCGGCGATGCCTAACGTCGCTGCTACTGGCGACGACGTTATCGCCCATGATATAAGCTAGGAACCAGCTAGGGCTGGGACGAAGTTCTTTGCAGGTCTTCGAAGGGCTAATACCTGTCTACGGATCAGAAGGGTGGTGGCATGCTGACAGCTGAATGTGAGGCAACACAGAGAGTAGGACCAAGTTTTGTTGAGGCTCTGAGGCCGAAGACTCTACAAGGTCACGGGGCTGGGCGGTGTATTTGAACCACCCCCCAAAGAGAACCCCTATAGGCTCGGCTCAGCGGGTTTTCTCGTCACGCAAAATGATGACAGCATGCAGGGAAGGCTAGGGGGGCGCTTTAGGCTCTCGGTCGAGTTTCGGCGCTGGAGATGTCCACATTCGGACAGGACTTGTTGCATCGTGGCTTTTTGGGCTCTGGTGCATCATCAACTATGACTCTGCACCGTAGCATCTGTGTGATCGCTTTCCGCCGCGCTCGTTCGGTTGTTCTCTGGTCCGGCCCTCCGGACAAGACGGCGGGCGCCAAGCAAAAGCACAAGGCATCCACCGCGGAGATAGATGATGGGACCATAACGAACAAACAGACAGGGACGATCCTTGAGAATTTTGTGGTGCCGAAAGTATGTAGAATACCCTATGATAGCGTTGGGCATTGATTGTTTTTTTTCTTTTTCTTTTTCTTCGTTTCGAGTCAAAGGGGATGATTGATTGATTATTCGTGATTTGAGTTGGGAGGCCCAAACGTTCTGGTCCCAGAAATTCTAATAGAAAATGACTCGAGCGGAAACGATGTCGCCGATCACTGCCATCACGACAATTTTTCACTTTTCATGCGATTCACAAAACAATATGTATGGGGCTGCTTACAGATATGGGGTAAATATAGAAGCGGAGAAGGGGATGGGGGAGCCCACAGGTTTTTTTTTTGTTGTTGTTGTTGTTGTTGTTGCTGGCAGCCACAGCACGACAAATCAGGAGATGTAACCGAAGGTTGGTTTATTGGTTTAATTGTCATGGCCTGTTCATTTGGGCAAACTTCCGGCTTCGAAAATGAGTGGTAATGGCTGCTTATGGGCGGTTAAACTCCCTCAGCTCTCCCCCCCCTAATGGGCGAGGGGGTTTACAATCTTTTCGCGGGTACTCTTGGCGACAGGCCTCCTTTTGGGCGCGCCAAGGTTGCGGTTTAACAAATACGGTAATGTGCCGGTCCAGCCTATTTTTCTATTGGATGCAGCCCTACGAGGGGTGTGTATGTGTGTGTGTGTGTGTGTGTCTTTTTCCTCTCTTTATTTATCTCTCTATTATAGCAGTAAAATATCGTCAGCTAGCCTGGCGGTAATAGTGACAACTGCAGATGGGGTAATAGGTAAGCTTTATTTTGGTGCTCTATTGGCAGCTTTAATAAATTTGGGTTTGTGCTTCTGCGCTTTTATTTCTGTCGATCCTTTGGTGCCAAAATGGACAACGCTAGATGGACGGCGGATCGTGGAGGCTTGCCTCGCGAGCGCGCTTTTGCCTGAGCGAGAAAGAACAGTCAGCAGCAGCCTTGTACATGTAGCTGTCCTTGGGAGTGTGTGTGTGTGTGTGTTTTTTTTTTTTTTTCTCAATCTTGTCTGCTGACTGTTGCTTGATGTGGTGGAACATGCCGAACATCAAGCACAGACAATCAATTGTGCAGGATGCGATTCCTCGCGCGTCGAGAAGGATTTTTTTTTTGTCCACACAGACACAACAAACCAACAATAGGGCAAGAGCCAGGCACGTGGTTCTGCACAGACAGGCGCTCGGCTGGACCTCGTGGCTCAATGGACGCCAAACCTGCAGGGAAAAATGCCGGTGGCCATGCCATCCGATTGTTCTGCTGAATTGAAGCAATAGACTTTTTTTTTTCTGTTTGTTCCTTGAACTTGGGAGAGTCGCTTGCTCCACACTACTGTACCTGACGGTATCACCGTTGATCGACTTGGCACAAAGTTGGCAGCGTGACCCCTGCAATCCCGATCCCTTGGGCTTCCGCGAGATTAATGGGTGGGCAATAACGGACGGGGTTGCGGGAGGGGGAAAGAGACTCTGGGTATGAAACCTGTTTTACAGAGAAATAAAAATATATTCCCCTGTCTGTTAATTTCAACGAGGAACAATTGCCAACAGGGAGAAACAGCATAGAACAATATGTTTGATTACCGAGGAGTTTGTCAATCATAAAACCGTTGGAACCACTTGGGATAATACGAGGTAGGGAAAGTCGAGGAAACTGGGCCAGCAAAACAAACAAAGAGGAAAAAAAAAAAAAAAAAAAAAAGCACGCAAGCAAAGCACGGGAACCTTGGTGCGTAGGGACTGTGTAGCATTGTAGTCACGAATCGCTAGGGTGGTATGGCATCTCACCGATGGGCGGGCAGCTGAGAGGGAAGGGCTGCGCACAAGAATGCAATGGAGTAAAAAAGCAGAACGCGCCTCGGTGCGCATTGCGCTGTTTGACTTGTTCGAGGCGGCTTGACTAGTGCATCCCTATTTTTGTGTCTAGTTTAGATTCCTGTGATACAATGTTAGACTAGGTATTTACTGCCAAGTATATCATCTCTCATCAAAAATGGATGGTTGTTTTCTGGTTCAGCCGCGCGCGTCTTGGATTCCTTGTCGGGATACCAATAATTGTGCGACCATATGTGATGGCAGTGATAATACTGCTTAATGGATATGCGGGAGGGGCGGAGACGCCATCGCGCGAGTAAGGCCAAGCCAAGTCAAGCATGGCTCCACGGCCGGCGGGAACCAAGACGTACCTTGTCTTTCTTCTTGGGATGGCAGCGACTTGAGTTGCCCGGACCGCTAGCCGGGTGTACTGTAAGTTTTTTCGGCTGGTCGTTGAGATTGGTTGTTTGTACGGTGCGAAATGTGATCAAGCCTAGAGACGTGTGAGATGGAAGATGGGATCTGCAGCAATTTATTGGTCCATTATTCAAAAGACCTGCCATCGAGATTTTATCGTAGTCGGAGTTTGGCCGCCTCGAGCGTCAGCGTCAGCATCACCAATTAGCAGCAGTGCGGGTGTTTTACACTAATGTATGTCTAGAATTGATCAACAGGCACAGGGCTGACTTTCGGGCCTTTTTAACACGATCAATCACATCTCAGCCCATATATTCAATTTCAACCACACAATCTCAGCTGTGTATTAGATAGTCTGCTAGTTTTAGCACTGTAATACTTTGTAGTAGCTGCAAGCATGTCAAAGTTTCGAGGCTTTGATTGGCCTTGCACGCGGCTTGTCACCGACATACGGGGGAATGAGCGAGCCTCAAACCCAAGACTCTGATTATTTTCGTCGTTGAACTTGGGACGAATCAGGGGGTCGCTTAATTTCATTTTGGGAGGCCTAATTTCAGCCCACCCTTTCACTAATATCTTTAGGCCCGTTTTTTTTTTCTTACTCTGTGGGGGGGTGTGAACCCGGTCAACTGGGAATTACCGTGAAAGGCATTCCTCCCTCACGTCGAGGGCTTCCTTATGCTCCATTCACATCTGCCCGTCTGACCGAATGAACCCCTGGATCTCACCCCCAAGTGGAGACCACGGACCCGGAGCCCCACCAAGCCTAAAAGGGAATCCACTGCAGGCATATCCCCTTACCTTCATATCCCCAGTACCATGAGGCGCAGCACATCCAACGCGGCTGGAACTGGAAACTGGAACTCCCTCCGCTTCCTTTTTTGCTGACACTTCCTGCCTATCATCTGATCTTCCTCTCCTCCTTCCTTCTTTTTTCTTTTTCAACCTTCTTCTGGACAACCTTTCCAACTATCGTCATTCTCTATCACGCTACCAGTGCTATTCAGCCTGAGCCAGTCACTCCTTTTTAATAGTCGCTCTCTTCCCGCACCTCGTGGTAAGTCCCCGGCCCCTCATCTCATACATTTTCCTCATCTACATCATCACTTTGGTGATAGGACGACTTGACGATTTCACTTCCGTCTTCTTTCATTCCTTACTGACCTTTTTCTTTCTCTAGAATAACTTTTAATTTCATATACCCTTCATCACCGTTGCATATCTTCACCAACAAACATCAATATCAGCAACAATGCAGTACTCTCTTGCCGCCATTCTCGCCCTCGCTGGCTCGGCTATTGCCCAGACTCCCGGCTTCCACGCCCTGGTCAAGCCCGTCCGCGATGAGGTCATCCCCGCCGGCAAGCCCTTTACTCTGGAGTGGCAGGCCGGTGGCCAGGACGGTCCCGTCAACTTTGTCCTGACCGGAGGCGAGACTCACGCTCTGCTGCAGGAGATTGGCACCGTTGCCAGTAAGTTTCAGTATCTGTCGTGGCATTAAATCTCATGATCTGAATGCTGACCCCAAACTCGCAGCCGGCATCGACTCTAAGCTCGGCAAGTACACCTGGAACGTCGATGCCTCGCTCGGCGACAAGAAGGCCTACGGTCTCAAGATCGTCCTGGCTTCGGACCCCACCATCTTCCAGTGGTCGAACCCCTTCACCATCAAGGCCTCGTCCGACAAGACCGTGGCCAACAGCACCAGCACCAGCACCACCTCTTCTGCCTTTTCGACAATCACCTCTGCCTCGCGGGCTCCCAGCACCACCTCGACCATGATCAAGGTCAACAGCACCACCATCCCTACCAACGGCTCCAGCACCGCCACCAGGTCCAGCGCTCCCGGCGCCACCACTCTTACCCAGACCGCCACCCAAGGCGTTGCCCAGCCCACCCGCGCCACCACCCCTTCGTCTCCTCAGGCCACCGGTGCTGCTGCCGCCCTCGGCTTCAGCTCGGCTGCTCTGGTTGGTGGTGTCTTCATGGCTGTCCTTGGTCTGTAAATCAAATTATGAAGGAGAAAATAATGTTTTTGCCAATTTTTTGATTTGCATTGTCTTGGGAAACTTGGAGGGAGGTAACCTGTATACAGAAAAATTTCGGGTCAGGTTTTTTTTCATATTCGCGAAGCGGTACAAATGGGATAGATAATATCGCGTCTATGGATCACAATTTCACTTCTACTCCTTTGGGCGTATATACTCCCTCGAAAGATGCCTCTATTTACATTCAATTGACCATCAGTCCCTTCCACAATCAAAGAACAATAACATAAAAAAGTGCTTTAAAACCCCATGTTTGAATTTTAATTACATGCATGAACTAGAGTTTTTTTTTTATACCTCCATTGTCTTACTTTGTCATTCGTATCATGCTTACTACAATAGCCCCCAAACGGCAAGTCAAGCTTTCTTCTCACGAATCCCCTCTCACCTACAAAAATTAAAAAAAAATCCGACGGCTGACAATCCTTTGCAAGCTTTGATGGTTTGACGGTGGTATTTCTTTTGCTTGTTTCTTGCTTTTTACTCTTGCTTCTTTGACGCTTGCTTACTGGAGTGGACACCAATTAGGGAAGAAGCGCATATCTGGGTCGATCCCCCGCAGAATTTCATTTGGACCCCCAGGAAACAAAACAGCCGACTGCGTGCGTGCGTGGGTAGTAGCCGTCAAAACCTTTTTCAGCTCGGCGTTTGCCGTCCTCTGCGCTTTTGCGTTCTGCGTCTGTTCGCTCGTTCTCTTGGCAGTCATCACCTGACCATTTTGTTTTGTTCTTGTTTAACACTTTTGTAGACGTTCACTCAATTGTCTCATGTACAAGTCCGTGCCAGTCCAATCCTCTCTTTCTCTTTCTCTCTCTCTTTTTGTTTTTTTGCTGCTTACGATATCTCACTGGAGCGCAAGGGGCTGGTGCGCGGGCGTGCTATGTCGCGGCTTTGGAATGTATTGACTGCTTTTAACGAATCCCCCCTCCCTTCCTCGCCCTGCAAGGCATCAAGTGGCTTTTCCATGGTTTCATGTCAGTGAGCTCTCAGCCTGCAAAATCGAGGCTAGGGATGTTTCTGTATCGCGTGTGTTTTTTTTTTTCTGGCCGAGGTCCGGGCTGCTTTTCTCTCGTGTTGCTCATGTCAGCACAACGTCAAGGGGGAGTATGTATGTACATGCGAGATCGGGAACGGTGGGAAGAAGGAACGCCTATGATGACTGTATCTTGCTTCTCTCCATTGCTGTCTTTTTCAGCCCTCTCTTTCTGTCGTCTATGACCACTTGACTCTCTACCTACCCGTTCCTTACCGTGCCGTACAATCCCAACCCCTCTCGCCAACCACACAAGTTGTCCGCATGTTTCGAGCCAGATCGTCACCAAGTTTACTTTTTTTTTTGTTCACCTTCTTGGGTTTCATCCGCCACAGGTCTAGACTAACGTACAAAGATCCGAAGGAGAAAAAAAAAGCCCGCATATCTTGGCTTCGTTCGTCATTCTTTTGCTTCTTAAGCCGAGGTATACTGTCATTGTTTCAAAGCAAAAGCGACATAACCAAATCCAGATTTATTAACTTTTCCCAAAAGAGCCATCTTACACCCCGAAAAGGGAAACCGTTCGCCACGTTGAGAGAAGGGGGGCCGCTGCTGCTGTCTTGTTTCGTGAACCGAAAAGAACGCAACCTAGACCTTGGGGCTAGACCCCTTGGTCCGTGGGTGCATTTGTGGCAGCGCGCGCTTGTGCTGTGCGGCTGATTGAGTCTTTATTGCTTTTTCTTTTCTTTTCTTGCTATCTGTTTGTCTTTATAAGACCCTTCCCGGGACTCTATATTACCAATCCTAGAACACCCGAGCTAACGGCTAGTCAGGAACGGCCCTTTACTTTTTGCGTGCCATGCGTTGCTTCTTTCCTTTTGTTTCTGTCTTCCCTTTCCTTCGGTAATTTTCTCGTATTACGCCTTTTTTTTTTTTTTTTTTTTTTTTTTTTTTTTTTTTTTTNNAAAAAAAGATACCGGGGTATTTCCATCTTGATGAGTGAATATGCATGAATATCATCACAGGCTTTTCATCAAGCGCAGCCTACAACCCGGACGCTAACCAACACTTTTTTTTTCCCTAAATTTCTAAAAAGGCTGCAGGATGTTATCCCGCGCCGCGCCGGCGCGCCTCTTGCTCTCAGCTTCGGCTTTCGAGGTGGCTTGAGGGGCGTCGCGTTAGCGTGTGGAATGAGATTGCTTCTATTCTTCTTTTCTTTTTTTTTTCTTGTTCATCATTTTGATCAATGATCATCCTCACACCTGCTAGATCCCGGGAGGTTGCCGTCCCAATGCCAGGATTCCCCGACGGACTGGGCAACGGAAGAGCTTTGTGGGATGAAAGCCAAGGAAGTCCTCAACCAAAATAACAGACGGGACGAGTCTAAGAATCCGAAAATAAATGTGATGACTTGACAAATGGTTCGATTGATCCAAAGTGGCTTTTTCAGGCCCGGTTGTGCCTGGCTTGGAATGACGTGAAAAGGCGGCCTTCGCAAGCCACTCTCACGATGGGGGAGTTTGTTCAAGTATTTTTTGAGGAATGATCACATACTGTCTCTCTTCCTCCAGAAAGCCCTTGGTTGCTCGCAGCGCAGCTTTGCAGATCTTACCGGAAATAACAACCCGCATTCAAGTGATCGAACCAACGGTTGCTCTGTGTTCAGGAAACCCATTTATCTCTTTTTGTTTACTGGTTCACTATGGACGCCCATCCGGGTCTTCCAAAACCCGTCCTGTTGTTTTTGTGCTGAAACCAAAGCCAGGGTATGTCTAACATTTTAAAAGAAAGAAAAAATCAAACTAAAAGAATTACGCTCATAAACACAGCCAGGCAAGAATGAGTCAAAATCCCAGCTCCCTCAATTCACTCAGTAACCCCCCACCTGCCCCTTGGGCAACGGCTTGATCCACGCCGTGGCGATGTTAATGGCGATGTGCACGGTGCCAATGATCCAAAAGCCCGTGGCATAGCCGGTGCCGCCGCCGACGAACCTAAAGATGACCGCAAAGACGACACCTCCCAGGTTTCCTCCGGCTCCCGTGATGCCCGAAACGAGGCCGTTGGCGTGCGGGTGGACGTGCGGGATGAGGGCAAAGTTGGCGCCGTTGCCGGCCTCGTGGAAGAAGGCCATGAAGATGACGAGCCCGAGCATGGTGGGCTGGTGGTGCGGGTTGAGCTGGCCGATGAGGATGAGCAGGGCGCCCGTGGAGACGCCGCAGACGTGAATCCAACCCTTCTTGAGCCACAGGCCCCGGGGGCCGCTGCCAACGGCGTTGTACAGCAGGTCCGAGACGACGCCGCCGAGGGGCCGCGTGATGAAGTTGAGGAAGCCAAAGATGGCGGCGTAGTTGCTGGCGCCCGTCTGGCCCAGCTCGGGGAAGTTTTTGAGGTAGTAGGACGACAGGATCGCGTTGATGGCCAATTCGCCTCCAAAGGAGCAAAAGTACGTGAGAACGTGTACCAGCGTCTGCGGCGAAGCCATCACGCGGAGGGACTCGCCCAATGTCGGCTTGGCGATGGTGTCGGTGTTCTGAACCGCGGTGTCGTTCTTGATTACCCGCCCAGCCTCGGCATCCAGGAGCTCACCAACCTGCTCGTCCTTTTCCTTGTTTGTCTTCTCCTTGTCTTCCACAAAGCTGTTGCCTTCCGAAGAGTTTGACATGTTTGGACCCTTGTCGGTGATGGATCCCGGAACATCCACGATCTTGTCTTGGTTGGTGGCGTCGGTGTTGTTGTTGACTTGGCTCACAATCTGCTGCGCGTGCATATGCCTCTCGCTCCACTTGCCAGTGGGCGTGTCGGGGCAGAGAAGCAACAGGCTGGCGCCGGTGACGATGATCATGACCAATGGCACGATAAACGTCAGCCTCCAGGCCTGGCCGGGGGTGTAGCCCATCCTGTGCACGAAGCTGTCGAAGACGGCAGGCATGATGAAGTAGGTGATGCCACCACCTGCGTTGCCAAAACCACCCGTCAATGCGTTGGCAGTACCAACGACGTTCTTGTCGAAGAAACCCGTCGACCAGACCTGGCAGGGAACGAAGGCGCCGCCCAAGATACCGATGAAGAAGCGGCTCACGTAGAGGCCCGTGGCGTTCTGGATGAGAGGGGCCAGGCCTAGAGGGATGGCGCCGACGAGGAGGACGCCGCCGAAAACGACTCGGGAGCCCCAGAGATCACATAGCGGGCCTGCAACCATGCGGACGAAGAGGGTTGCGACCAGAGAGACGATGTTGGAGTTGGCGACTTCCGCAGCGGTGAGGTTGAGGTCTTTTCGTATCGTGACAGTCAACTATGAGATGACGAGACCGATGTTAGTATCGGGCTGTTGAGCGTTCGTATATCCCGTATGGGGGGCTCGAATTCATCTCTTCACTTACAAGAGGTGGAAATGTGTACCAGGCCCAGAAGGCTATCATGAAGCCGAACCATGAGAAGAAAAACACCCGACCATACATGTTGAAGACATTGAGGACGGGTATCGACCGGGCTTTCCTGGTGATCGGATTGACCTCAGGCGCCCGGTACAGGTCCGAAAACTTGACGTTGATACCCATGATGAAACAGAGTCGGTGTTGTACAGGTGAAGACGTGAACAACCTCTGGTATCAGACCGATGAGTCCTGTAAGGGCAACCTTGATTAGATGGAAATTGGAATGGGGACTAAATATACTCATGTCATGTCGATCTTTTATGATGGGTGTCGGCAGTTGTTATACAAGCAGTTCATGGATGGGTAGGTACCTTATCGAGAATTCGCCTTAGTCGAAGGTGCTTCTGCTTGTACACCACATAGCTGCCCAAAATACACCCTTATCATCAGCTCACTGGACAATTCTCTACCCCAGCCGCGGCTACATTCACCCCTTGCAGAAGATGCAGAACATGGCCGTTAACGGGACTTAACCCCCATGTGAATCCGTATTTGGATGGCTTGCCATGGTGGAAACCGATAGGGCTTTACCAACCTGAACAGAGACGAGCCAGGATGGATCCGTCTAGCGACCCCCGGATCAAGCCGACCTGGTGCCGCGAGAGTGGGATGAAAACTGGGTGGGCTGATAAGGGACGGCGCTTGGCTGGGGGTGGGCAATGCCGGTCCCAGAACGCCTTTACAGCGCTCGGATGGGGGGGGCCTTGGCCACTGATAACGAGAATGGCAGGTTCCGCTCTGACTAGGTAGGTTAAAAATATGACAATCCAGGTGAGAATCAATAATTAATTTCAGCATAAGGATGCTTTTACGATCAGATAGCATCCCCATGGGGTAAACTCAAGATCAAGAAAATTCGGCCCTCCCAAGATCGAGGAGTCGTCGTAACAGGCAACAATCAGGTAGCAGCAATTTGTGTATTGAAAGCCGATTGCCAACAGTTTCAAGTGTCTAGAATACCAAGACACGGTGGTTGGGCTGGACAATGTGTACAGTAAATTCAAGCATAGGCCTGTCTACCAGCAAACCCAAAGGCAGCCATGGGTGGCCACTTGAACCCTTGACTTGGCTTGACATGAAAGTAGATTGATGCCATCTTGGAAGAGCTAAGGTGGTGTCATAACAGAGATGCCAAGCATCGGCATTTGGGGCGCAAATTTGATGACGGCAACGACGCCAACCGGATCGGAGAGATTGAGGCCCGTCATCAAGATCAGATTGATCCTGATTGCTTGTGCTTGTTCTCGTCGCCCCGGGCTGTCTGCTCCGTTTCATGTCATGTCTGTCTGTTCGCTGCCATGTGAATGGGCAGATGGTAGGGTCCTTATCTTTTTCAGCTCAGCCTCACTTTAAAATGTGGCTGGTGAAGTGTGCTCGATGCAGGGCAAGACAAGGATGACATTGGACGCAAGGAGCCTTATCTCGTGGGCAGAGACCAGCGTGAATCGGAGAGAGTAAGATAGTCCAAGATAGAGAGGGGATCTGGAAGCGGGTGATGCGAGATACAGAAGGACCCACTATCCCTGCTAAGTAGAGATAAGGCGGCGGAATACTTAACGCGACATTCCCGCTGTCAAGATTTCCGTCGACGTGAAGTATTTCCGCGGAGGCTTTGGTAGCCCGTGTGCTCGATAAGTACGAATCTAGGCCGTTCTCTAGGTACAGCTTCGATTCTAGAAGTTGATGCGCGGAGGTCCCTTGGCTGCTTAAGAAGCGGCTGATTGATCTGGTTGACCCTTCCATGGCCTTTTTGAGAGGGTGCGTGCGCAGGTACAGGAAGTTCCTCGGAGGGAATAGAACTTTACCACAATCAAAACAGGCACATGCTGATAAAGAAGGCTTGGCGAACAGCTGATAAAACCATTGGCGCCGCCACGATCAAAGCAATCAAAGACGATTGAGACTGTCGTACGCGCCAAAACATATTCAGAGGCGGTACTAGCATTGCTAGCTTCTTGTCCATGGAGATTTGTGGTTGATTGAAGAAGGCAGGCTTCGTGGCGTTTCTTTTTCTCTTCTTTATTTTCATTTTCTGTTGGTTTTTGAATTGTTGAAAAACCCCGCGGCGGTCGCCTAAAAAAAAAAGGCTTCATCACGGATGGAGATCAAGCTTTTTACGATATTTTTCACCCGCGTGACTTGTCAAGATTGCTTTCGCTTTCTTGAACTTTGCGGCCATCTTGATTATTTTGTGCTGTTTACTCAACTGTTTAGTAACGTCGTGCGACCTGATACAAAATTCCAGGCCGTTGAAGACTTTCAAAATTGCGACAATAGAGCGGAATCCCATTTTGCCAACTGACAATAACATCATAGGTGAGTCACCTAGGTAACAACTTGGGACGGTCCTGGTTTGTTTACATAGACCGCGACTTCTGGGGCAAGGATACGAGAAACAAAAGCGTAATCCGGTAGAGTTGTCGAGTACGATACGGATTGCTCTTGTCATTGAATCAAGACTGACCAGGCCTCGTCATGCCGCTCACAGCTTGATTCCATCGTGTTCTCTTTGACTATTCTAGCTTTGCAGACTTCTGGCCTTTCGAATTTGGCCTCTATTTTCAGCTGAAAGAACGAAAGCAACTTGGGTCAAATATCGCGTTCATGCTTTGACCTTTGTCTTCCATTCGGCCCCTCTTGGGATGCTTTTTAGTGGCTTGCGAAAGTGGAGGTGGGGCTCAATTGTACGGCCCCACTATCCATCTACAGACTAATATTGACGGTTCCGGGCCTGTTGACAGACGCCAAGCACCTGGACCCTTGTCAACAGAGGTGACCCTAGTCGCGTCGGGGAAGGTGATGGAGAAGTGAACTTGTTGAAGAGCACGCGATTCTTTATTTGAGCGGGACAAGGACAAGGACGAAAAAAAAAAAGAAGAAAAAAGACAACACAATGCCAACACACCGCCTCAATTACATCCCGACCCCTTTTTCGTCTCGTCCCGAGTAAACATGCAAACTGCTTTCAATGATTGCACAATTACCCTTTGCATACATGTAATCCCCTCAAGTCCTGCGTTCCGAACATTGCCCACTTCACCATGATCGAATCGTGTCCGACTACTACCCATTAGTATCCACTCCGTAGCGTTGCCCGAGATTGACAGTTATTCTCCGGGTCAGTACACCACTGCACATTGACGGCAAAGCGAGTGGACTGCGACTGCGACGCCGCACGTCATGGACAACGGGAATAACCGACCGGCTCTCAACGGCCGATCAAGCCTACCTACTTTTGTAGGCGGCAAGACACTCTCGGCCAAGAAGCATCTCGATATCAGACGACAACCATCCTTCGAGCGACAATATGACGACAACATTCAGACCAACGGCGCTGCCCGCCGCCGCTCGGCTATTCCGACCCCGAGTCCTGTCATGTATCCTTCCTCTACCAACAACCGCAACCCCTCACCATCGTTCCGACGCTCGCAAATCCCACGCCCCGGATCTTCCGCGCAGCAAGAGAGACCCGACCATGCCAACGTCATGAGCAACGGGCAGTACATGTCGCTGCACGAGGCCATGCGTCGTAGCCCCTTGGACCACAGCGAAAGCGAGGAGTCGTCCGCCCGGGGCTCGCCTAGCCCGGCGCCCCGTGAACACCTCGACGGGATCCGCTCGCGGGAGTTTAAAGGGCACTTCAGCAAGATTCCCCTGAACCTTAACCGCAGGCCAAGCTCCAGGCAATCTACTGGCAGCGGCCCCATACGCGACGACGAATCTCAGGTTTCGGGTGGGAGCAGTCCCGATGGGCGACCTCCGTCCAGGCTACGCCAGCCCACGCAGTACAACACGGATAGGGATCGGATAAGTCTCGGTGGTGGAGGCGGCTTGTTCTCCAAGGTCAGGGACGGCGATGTTGCAAAGCCTGTGGGCGGGCTGAGTAGGGATCTGTCGCGCAAGGCGAGCACCAACAGCCTGGATGGCAAGAGGCTTGGAAGCTGGGGAGTCAAGGGCCAGCTGGATCCGAACTTCAAGAGGAGGTTGATGTCTCCAGACCCAATAGACACTCCAGTCCACGATGCGAATGTACCCATTCCATCGATAGAAACAGCACCAATCAACCGTTCCCCTGAGAAGAGCTTTGCTTGGGGCGCGGAGGCGGATTTTACGGCCGGCGACTTGCAAGTCTCCGACAGTCCTCCCGTCAAAGTCATGCCAGACACACGACTCGGGCTCCAAAATCTGAAGTCATTCCAGCCAATGGTTAGAAGCAATACGAGGATCGATGAGATCAGAAGACGCGAGAACGAGGCTATGCTGGAGAATTATGGGCATGACGAGCCGGAATCTCCTCGAGAGGATCAGGAGATCAGGGCCAAGGAAGTGGAACCTGTCACTGCGAAACCTCTGATCCACAGAACGAACCACAAGCTAGAGGAAATACGCATCAAAGAGATGGTGTCGCTATCAAAGAAGAGCTTGGCTAAGGAAAGGCTCGACGACATCAGGAGGCGCAACTCGACCTCACGCTCACTTTCTCCCGAGGCGTATGCCAAGTCGAACTTTGAAACCGACGAGGAGGTTCCAGAGCAGCCCAAGCACGCGGAGGTCATACGAGACGATGAAGGCGAGGCTATTCCAGATACGCCAGTCGTTGTATATCGAAGTGATCGTCGTAAGAGCATAGGTCGTGGCAAGGTTGCGGATGTCGATGCCCAGGAGAAGGAAAGGGACATTCTTCAGCCAAAACCAACATCACATTACCGGAAAGACTCCCATGACCTTCTTAAAAGGCTGGCTCGTGCAGCCAGCGCCAGCCCCTCACAGGAGAAACAAGCTGAGCCGCTGGATGATATCAAACAGGGGGAGAACAAAGACAAGGAGCCCCACAGAAATATCGACAATCAACAAGAAAACACGATGTCTACTTCAGCTAAAAACCACAAATCCTCTTCAAATACCCGCAAGGAAACCGGTGATCTGGCACGACACTCTGGATCTGCATTCGACGACGATAAGGACTCTGCCGAAATGGAACCGCCAAACAAGCTAGCATCAGGTGCATCTTCAAAACGGTCCAGCGCCACATTTGACCCGACCGACCGCATCGCCTCGGAGAAACAACTGTTCGAACCTAGAGAGGACGGCCAGTCTGAACCGGAACGAGGCGCATCAGCCGCTTCCTCGGAGCTCGATACTGTCAACGATGTTGAGGACACGCCCCGGGCGAAGCGGCCAGACCCTCAATCGATGCCGACGCCCAAGCCACCCGGAGGGTACGTTGAGACGCCAGCCACTGTCAAAGTCAAGGATTTCGGGGTCAATGATCGGTCTCAGGGGCCGGTTGTTGAAGGCGCCTCTGTGTTCAAGCGGCCGCGGTCGTTGATAGAGATCAAGGCCAGGAGCGATGGTAACAACGCACCCATCGGGTTCTCGAGCTCTGTCTCTACGGGCAGCAGCGCTAGCAGCCGCAGCAGACGGCGCTCCAAGTCGCTGCCCCGGGCGCTTTCGCCGCTGAAAAACCCGGTCAAGCTCCCCAGTGCGAGTGAAGATCTCGAACAGATCAAGAAGAAGTGGCGCACGGATGACGATACAATAGAGATAGACTTTGACACCATCGAAGACTTGGATGAGCTGATGAAAGACCTGAGAGATTCGAACGAAGAAGCAATGGCGGAGAAGACAGAAGGGGAAGAAAAACAGGACAAGGATAAACATTTGGCTGTAACGCGGAAGGCCAATGTCGAAGGCAAAGAAGACCTTGACATTCTTGGCAGGGGTGTTCACAGGGCTCTGCGCGAGGTGCAAGACTCCAAAAAGGGCATCGAGCGGCTCCTCAAGGCTGCCGAAGCCAACCCGGGAGACACGACCGCCCAACAAGCCATTCTGGACCGACTGAATGCCCTCGAGCAGTCGCAAAACAAGTCAGGCTCGTCACCGACATCAGCGACAAAATCGGGCAAGGGTGGCGACCCTGTCGTTCGAGGCGTCAAGGCTACATCGCGATACATAGCATCCTGGTTCTGGCGCGGCGGCAGCCCCTCGTGGCTCGGCAACCTTCTCATCCTCGTCCTCGCCTGGGCATGCCTGGAAACGGCGACATGCAGCGCCTACTGCCGGCCCACGTCGTGCTCCCCAGGCCAGGACTGCTCGTGGACGCCCTCGGACCCGTTCCCGGGCTACGCGCTGCCCGTAAAGGTGGACCAGTGGGCGACGGGCGGCCGCGGTCGGGTCCTCTTTGAACGCCTCACGGAGGAGATTGGCGACCTGGTTGACGACGCCAAGGACGTGGTCTTGGACCTGGCCTTTGGCGGCGGATCCGGCGGCGGCGGCATCCGCAAGAAGGACGAGCGCCTCATGACGTGGGAGGAGCGACGGAGGTACCGCAGGAGGCTGGCGCGGCGCGGGCTCATCAAGAAGTGGTCGCCGCCGCCCGAGTACGCGGACCGGTTCGAGGCCTGGGGCGCCGCGAGGAAGCAGCGCGAGTATGCCGCCAACATGCGGGAGATGGGGTACGATAGGGGCGACGGCCTGGGAGGGGAGAGCATGGATGATGACGAGAGGGTGTTTTAATAAATGGGGTGGAATGGATAATGCAAGCGAGCGAGAGAGAGAGAGAGATGCGCCCTAATCTAATCTGATGCAGTCGAGATGCTGCTGCTGTCATCTGAAGGCTGGTGGACTGAGGGTCCAACAGTCTTTTTTTTTTTTTTTTTGTCTTCATTATTCTGCTTATGTTTTCTTTTTCTTCTCATATACCCACGCCCACCCTGGATGATTGTGGCTTACTGCCCCTAATGAAAATCAGATTTTCGTTTGTAAAAAGCAGCCGAGCACCTGGGATTTTCATTTGTCTGTATAGGCCTGGCGGTGAAGCATGACGGCTGCTCGGAATAGCTTTGCGAGTTTGTTTTTTTTCATGAGAATTGTTTACCCTCGCGATACTCGTGATACTCAATCAAGCCTTGCAATATCTGGCATATGCCTGCAAGCAGGTCCGCGAAAATGCTTGGTTCGTATATTTCCAAGATGCCATTACTTTACAATGAACAAAAAAAAGAAAAAGAAAAAGTCTAACAGCCCCAGTCGTCCTGTAACCCGTCAAGAGCCGATGAATTCATGCTTCGTTAATCGTGAGTTCCCCCCGGTAAAAATTGGTGCGTAGTAGTCCAACAACAGCAAATCCCTTTCCAACCATTCACTCCTTCTCTTCTTCAAAACTGTTTCCGCTATAGCCCGGTGAGAATACTCTCTGGGCATGTCATGTCTTCCCACGCCAACCCAGTCGAAACTCGTACCAAATCCTCAGACAGCCTGCTTCTTATCCAGGTGCTGGTCGTGGAGATGCTGTTGACAGCTGGTCACAGGCGATTTCGACCCGCGCCCGCTGACGGGGCCACCGCCGTCTTCATCCCACGGAAGTCCGGCCGCATCCGGCACCGGACGTTGCGCAAGGGATGTGGACTTCTCCAACCTTTCGGCAGTCGTGGCGCGCGCAACCCCAGCGCCATCCCCAGCCTCGACGACTACCACTACCTTGTCCCCGCCAACTCCGGGATCCTCCCCACCCGACTCCTCTGCCTTCCTCTTCATCTTGGTCTTCATGTTCTCAGCGCACTTGGCGCGATTCATGGCCCACGCGACCTCGGCCACGGCCGCCCAGTTCCCCCTCAGCCAGGTAGCGGCGTCTTGCATGCGCCAGGTGCCGTCGGGGTTGCGCAGCGGCGACGCGGGCACGATGCCCTCGTACGACGTGTCGCCCTCGACGATGATCTTCTTGAGCGCGGCCAGCACGACGCCCCTCGAGTTGCCGTGCACTGGGTCGTAGCTCGGGTGCGCCGCCACCACCTCCTGAGACGCCACGGCCTTGATCAGCTCCGAGCGCACCGCGAGCTCCTGGCGCTCGGCCGTCCAGGCCGCCAGCTGGGACGCGTAGAGTGCGCGCGAGGCCGGGAAGAAGCTGAAGCACTCGTCGCGGACGTGGTCACGCAACGCGTCCTGGGAAAGGGGAGCGAGTTCGGGCGGTGGCGCATGCAGGCCCTGGGCGCGGAGGCGCGGGATGAAGTCGTCGACCCAGGCGCGGTAGGCCGGGCGGGTCTTGATGCGGCGGCGGTCGTTGGCCGTCTGCGTCCTGGTGGGCGAGAGCGGGTCGCGGGCGGCGTCGTCCCCGTCCGGGCCTGCTCCTGCTGGTGCCTGCGGCCAGAGCCAGAAGAAACGGCACCGGGAGGCGTAGGCGAACATGTCGTCGACCGAGGCAAAGGGCTTCTCCCATTGGCCATCGGCGTGAGGCAGGCCCAGGAAGTCGCACACCTGGCTCGGGTCGTCCGAGAGGAAGACCATGGCGCGCTTCTTATTGATGGGCTCGATCTCGGGCATGATAAGGTACAGAGCCGTCTCGTCGGCTTTGAGGCCGAGGGGTCGGATAATGGTACCCAGGAGCTGCCACATGTCGCCGTGAGCGTGCTTGAAGGCGGCCCAGAGGAGCTGCTTGACAGATTTGCATATTCGGATGTCGACTTGGACGTAGTTGGCAGTTTCTTGCTTATCGTCGCCTGGTTGCTCTTGAACCTTTGTGATGTCAGCATCTCGCACTGCCAGGTTGTTTTTGCCATTTTGCGTCAGAGTTTCATTATGCTTCGGAGTGCCGTCGACCGTCGTCACTTGCTGATCATTGGTTGAAGTCCTGTCCACCACACTGCTCCCCGGTCGGACATATTTCTGTGGCCAAGGCAAGGCAAAGTTTGCGGTGGCGTCCTTGCCATTATATTTGAGCCTCACAGCCCCTAGGGCATGCTCAATCTTTGTCCAAATCGCTGGGGGTCCGCCAGTCTTTGGCTTCTTCTCCACCTCCGGCTCGCTTGTTTCTGGAGATCCGTTGACGTCTGCGCCAACCGGCTCGGCAACGAGAAAGTCAACGTCTCCAAAACTGTCCTTGGCGGGTGCCTCGACAGGTGCCGTTACTGTCCGAAATAGACCGGAAAGTGCCGTGTGGCAATGCGTGACCATATGCCGGTAAACTTCGGGTGGCATGCGCGGTGTTCTTAGGAAGTAAGGTGCTCCTGTAAAGGCCGAGCCGCCCATGTCGGGAGACGGATTGTTGATGACTCGGACTCGTCTGGCTTGTGATGTTGTGACCAAGAAAAACACCAGCTGAGTGGGAGCTGACGAGGAGAGTTAGATAGAAATTAAATTACTTGGCGCAGCATCCGTCCATCGGCAGGTTGTATCTCATATGATATTATAAGCAAGAAATCAAGAAGCCGTCTGCAAAAGTATTGGTAAAACAAACAAGTGGCCTTGTTTGGCTTGGTGTCGTTTCTTTGACCGTTCTTGCGTGGCTCTTGTTTTGCATCTATCTTGACTCGATAGCGTTAAAAGCCAATTATTTTCGGCGATAAAAAAGTCCGAGTAAAAAGCTACGTGAAAGAGTAGCAGTATGCTTCGTGCAATATCATCACAAGAAGAAGCTGGCTTCGTGGATGTTGCTAATACTGCCGACCCCAAAAGAAGTCTTGTTGGAATGGTATGGCGCCAGGGTGGGTAAGTGAGTGAGAAAGGATAGCTGTTTGTCGCAGCGCTGTCAGCACTGTAGCTGTTTAGCGAGTGTTGGTGAGGAGGAGATGTCCACTATGGTTATTGCTGTGGGGAACCAAGAAGAGAAAATCAACAAAGATTGTGCAAAACATTCATCGACTGATCACCGAAAAACAACCCAAAGCTAGGACTTGAGCTGCCATCAAACACATGTCGTTGATTTAAGAAACTTGGATGGGAGCTGGGGAACAAGGATGATTTTGAAAGGGTCGGACCTGAGTCGCAGCACACTTGTTGATTTTGTTTCCTTAGTCATCCAGCACCTAACCCCGGCCGACTATACCTGAGAGGTTGCACTACACCTGCACTGCCACGCTAGATTCCCTTGACCATCAAGGATTCCCACCACCTGATAAAATTACAGCTTACGACGCAGTTTTCATCATGCCATTCTTTGTATTTAATTCACTCTTTTTTGGACTTTCTGGTTCTGATTCTCAATTTGATCTTCTGTCCAGCTTCCAACGTCCTAAATATCTTGGCTAAAATATCTCATGCATCATGGCCCCCGAAAACTTTCTCCGCCCACTCGGCAAGTTGTATGTTGGCAAATTTTATTATTATTATTGTTTAAAAAAAAAAAAAAAAAAAAAAAAAAAAATCATGATAGATCTAATCTTGTAGGGATTCGAAATATCTCGCACTTCATTGCTAAGCAACCCCGTCTCAACGTCTAGCGAGACAATGTCATCGAGCCGCCATAGCCTGGGTTTCTACCGCCGCGTGATCAGCACGTGCACATACGAGCAGGCTCCATCGCCGACGACAGGCAATGACACCCAGCCTCTGCAGCAAGTCGTCGAGGCGGCTCTGGCCCGCGTAGTCCTTGAGCTGCCCGGCTTGCGCATCGCAATCGCAGACGAGTCGTCCTTGAACCCCAGCTTCGTCGCCGTCCCTTATATCGACATCAGGGGTAACCATCTCGAGTTCGTCTCGTTGGACCACGTCGACCACGAAGGTGGCGGCAACGATAGCGGCGGAGACCCTGCCCTGATGCGGTTCCTCGAGGGCGAGCACGGTAAGCTCTGGCCAGACGTCTCGGCCCGACCGCCGTGGAAGCTCACCGTCGTCCAGCGCGCGGGCTCGCCGCTCCTGGACGTGGTCTTTGCCGCACACCACGGCATAACCGACGGCGGGGGCACCGCTCGCTTCCACGCCTTCCTCCTCCGCTCCCTGTCCGCCTCGTCGCAGCTCCCATCCCTACCCGAGCTGTCGCCCGAGAGCGGCGTTCTGGACTGCTCCGCCCACCGGCCCAATCTAGCCCCGGAAATGAGCCAGCTCGTCAAGCTCGACGTGTCATGGCTCTACCTGGCCAAGGAGATCGTCAAAGACATGGCTCCCGCCTGGCTGTCGGGAACCGCTCGCCCCTGGGCAGGCGCGCCTCCGAACCCCGAGCCGTATCGAACCCACCTGCGCCTCATTACCATCGCGCCCGAGTCAGCAAGGGTCCTCAAGTCGGCCTGCAGGGCACACCAGACGACGCTGACGCCGCTCCTGCACGCCTTGGTACTCGTGAGCCTCTGCCGCGCCCTCCCGGACGGGGACAGGACCAGCTCGGAGCTCAACTTCGCCGCCGACACCCCCATCAGCCTGCGTCCTTACATGACCAGGCCCCTGCCCGCGGGGATAGACGAGTCGGCCCTGGCGGTGCCCATGGTGACGACGCACCGACACTTGTTCTCCGGCTCGACTGTTTCCAGAGCCCTCGCCAGCGCAAACGACGAAGACGACGACGACGACGACGACGAGCTGGTCTGGTCCCTCGCCGCCGAGATCAAGTCCACCCTCGCGCAGAGGCAGGCCACCCTGCCGAGGGACGACGTCGCAGGCCTGCTGCCTTACTCGGGGGATTGGCGCGCACGCTGGCTCGCCGCCGCCGCGAAGCCGCGATCTGGCACCTGGGAGATCTCGAACCTGGGCGCCGTGCCCGAGGCCATCGCTCCCAAGACCGGGACGGGGTTCGCGCCCAGAGGCGAACAGCAGCAGCAGCAGCAGCAGCAGCAGCCGACGTGGCGCATCACGCGCATCATCTTCTCTCAGGGCACCGACGTGTGCGGCGACGCTTTTGCGCTCAGCGTGGCGGGCGCCCGGGACAGCGGTACCATCTGCGTCTCGATTAATTGGCAGGAGGGCATCCTGGATGGCGACCTGATGGACAGATTTACTGATGAGTTCAAGGCGCTGTTGGAACGGACGGGACGCGCCGCCGCGAGGGACACATAATAAAAAGAAGCAGGTAGACCACTGGCCAAACATTACCCAATGATCGCACCAACCTCCTCTTGGGTATCGTGTCATAAATTTATAGCCTGTTTTGGGGACTTTTTATATACCATACCGCTAATATAATACTCCTAATCTCTCATACCTTGGACAGTTGTTGAGAGTGAAAGCAGTTGCCATCATCGCCAATGTAAAAGAACAACGGTCGGTTATTTGTTAGACATCCATAAAACCTACCTAAGGAAGCTACAGACTTGTCTTGATCTCCCCAAGTCCTGTGCATCGTTATCATGATCAAAGCTTACACTCAGGTCAACATGTTGCTGGCGCCACCCAAGATCCAGACCTGGCCCATCCTGTGGCCATATGGATAAACCCCCGATCCCCCAACCGCCCGAGTGCCAGTCCCAACAGGGAGGAAACGACGCCTCATTCCCAGCCGCTCGTCTCACGGGTCCGCAAACAAAGACCACCAGCAAAAATTCACATGTAAACTGTCCTTCCGAGGAGATTTCTTCAAAAAAAAGAGCCCGGTCAAGCCGCAGAAATGTTCGGCAAAGACATCGCGGCTCCGCTAACCAAGCCAGGGGTCCGACGGAGATAACAAGACACACTACCAGACCACCACCCCAAAGAGTATGATTGCCACTCGGCATCGCCGGTTGGTTTTGTTTTGGGAAAAAAGAAAAAAGAAAATAGAGACGGGGGCAATGAACAGAAACAGAAAAAAACGGAATGAAAACAATAGGCAAAGCCTCGTCAAAACGGGTCGACCGGCCGAGGAAAATGGGCAAGTCGGAGACATAATCGGTATAAACTCGCCTCTTTGCGAAGGAAAACGGGGCCTATTGTCTTTTGTCGGACCCGAGGAGCCATTATAAATCGGGTCCGTCTTTCGTCCTGCACGGTGAGCAGATCCAAATCTAGATAGGCTCCGTCATCCGAGCATTTTACCCAGGCCGTGCTAACCGGACTCTTGTCTGGTAGAAGCGCATCAACAAGACATGTCATGTATCTTCTTCCCATCTAACCCCAGTCTTGCTATTGTTTCCTCTTTCAGTCTTTGATCAAAAACAATGGAATCATTACATGCAGCAAAGACATGGCATGGGATGGACGCGCGGCCTTCAACCAATGCTTGCCATAAAAATTCTCTCTACAAACCCCCCCTTGGTCGACGAGAAAGATGTTGATCGACGCCCATAGGCAACCGTTCTTGGCACGGGAAGTGGCGGGCTTGCCCACTCGTTCATTTTACGACCAGCGAATGATCGAGATCCAATGGGAAAATGGGATGATCCTAGTCCTTGGCACTTCTCCATATCAGGCATATCTATAGTACTGAGTGTTGCGTGCAAAAAGAGAAGAAAATAGAAGTACAGGGTAGACGGTGTGGCGAGCCAGGGGGGGTGGTGTTTGGGAGCGCCTCATTGGTGGCTCACGACAACTTCATGTGGTTTGTTTTAGTTGTGGGAGGGAGGCACTTTGCCTCGGGGAATGAGAAACGAAAAGTTGGGGTTGACGGGTTCCTGAATACCGAGTGGCAAAACAAAATTCGTCGTATTCAAACCACTTGACGCGAACAGCTATCAGGCTTGCATGGTTATGTCGTGCAACCGTCGTCAAAGTCCAGAAGGGCCTGGGTGGAATGACTCCGTCGATTTTACTTGTTGCCACACTGGTGTTCGGGCTCTGAAAACCACATCTGAGTTTTTTTTTAGTGGAGCTTGGAAGTCGGCAAGCGCGACAAGTGAAGCCACGCAGAATGAGATGCATCTGTGGCTAATGGGCACATCTTTTAACGCAAAATGGAAGTTGATCGTCCATGTGCCCGACGATATGGAGGTGGCGATGTGGCTGGCGGAACCAGAAGAAGAAAAAGAACGAAAAAGCCGGGGGCCATGAGCTTTCTGTGTGCAAGGTTCAATGGGTGCTAGGTTCACACCTCTGACCCAATTCAACTTCATCAGAAGGTTAGGTTGTTGGGGAGGGGTCTTTTGTGAACGCGCTAAACCCCCCAAGTTCAGGGCTGCGGGCAAGAACTGTTTGATAGCAACCATGCCATTGGAGGCTGGCCACAGATATTTTTACCCTAGTCTAAAACAGCATAAACTGCCCAAAATCTGGAGTAACCTTTCAGGGTCAATGCCGTACGTCGTAGGGCTTGATCAATCAATTCTTTAGCTTGCAAAATTAGGATAGGTGCACGCTAACTACCTCTAGGTACCTCGGGGGCGAAGCCCGGTGTGAGTACTAACCCGAACATTCAGACCTGGCTCAGTGACAGTTTCGACCTTGCGCCAGTGCTTTTGATAAAGCTGCTGCTGGGCATCGGGTCTGTAAGCCAGTCTTGGCCGCCTAGAGGAAGCAATGATTGTTAAGCGATGTCGCCGGAACAAAACGTCCGGAGGATATCCATCAGTGACGCAATGATGCAGTAGATCAGGACCCTGCAGGGGCCCCTTCACATGGATGGATGGGTCCCTTGGTCTTTGCTCAAACGGACGGGAGTCTAGAAAAATGAAAAAACCTCGAGGCTAGCCAACAGGGGAGGGCATCACTGGGGTCGCCCAGAATGGCAAGTGCCCAGTCAATTCGTGGTAAACTGACACCCTTCCCTTGCGCACAAATGTCATTATTATAGCGCCTAAGTCTCGTGGTCTTGCTGCAATCGAAATAATTACAGTACAGATTGGACCGTTTGAGCAGTCGCCGCGTATGCACGCACCACGTCGCATTTTATGGGCTTGGAAGCGGTCAGTAGCCTTTTCGGATGTAGTTATCAACCCTAATTAGGTCTGTACTTTGCAATCCTATTCAAGTCTTTCGCCGTCATATTGAGTCGTCCTTTTTTTTTTTTTTTTTAAATTGCATCGGCATCGGACGCACTCGGAGGTATAACTTTGTGTAGTGTGGCATTATTAGGTGGGCGCCAACGGTAATGGGGACGACGATTGCATCTGGAAAAAGACATGCTTGCAACCCAAAGTCCTGACTAAGGTAACGTAAGACACTGGCTACGTGGGTATCGAGGTACAAAGAGTTAAGACAGCCAAGGTACCTTACCCTTTCAGAAGAGAGAGGTGGGGATTTTGTGGCAACCCAATCGAGACAAGCAGCGGCTGAATGGACCCTTGTGGGGCGTACGGAGCTCCAAGGTCCCCTGAGAAACTGTCGGGCGATGACGATATCGAGGAAGTTTATAAATTGCAGTGGAAGCTTACCACCTCCAGCCGCGACCTCTCCCCACAGAGCGTGCCTTTCAGTGGCCAAGCTCGGGGCGGGTAAGTGTTTAATGTGCAGCAGGTTCCTGGCGGCTGGCCCTACCGGAATGGGCGCCCGTCCAAGGATTCCATGATCGGGATTCATCGTCCTGACGTAATTTCCGAGGCGGCACGAGGTCTTCGACAGGCAATACTGTCGTTTGGCCAAGGCAAAAGTAGTATACCGTGAAAATCTCTGCTAGCGATAATGGGGGTGGAAATGGCGGTATATCCACGAGATCAAAACTGCAAATCTCCCACGGCAAACCCCAAACCAGAATTGCCGAGGACCCAGTGATTGACGCTAGCGCGTCTGGGTTCATTGAAACGCTTGTGAACTTGAGTGTTGGTAAATTTACACAAAGAAATTTGTTTACGATAGTATACCTATTGTGAGGAGCTCTTAACGTACGTGGTAATGAAAAAAAAAAAAAAAAATTAAAAAAAATTCTTGACAATGATCACCATTACGTAGCGAGTCTTGGGCCTTACCAGGGTATCGGATCACCCTTGCCTTGGAATTTCTGTACCTATCCTTCTTTATATGGTAGGTCTACCCTTACAATGACGACAACTTATAGCACAGTATCGACCTGAATTTATTACTGTAAAGAAGCAATAGTACATATCGTACAAGCAACTGTGGCCAAGAAAAGGAGGCACTCTGGTGCAGCAACAGTACTGATAAATGGCGCATACAGTGCCACAGTCCAAATTTACAGGTTGATGACTGATCCGATTGACGCGTGCCGCGCGCGCGTGGTATTTTCTGCGGCAGTTTACTCCACTAGCAAATGTGTGTTTTTGGGTAAGTACCTCGTCGAACACTTGACAAACAACAAGGCTTGTTAGGTTGCAGTACGCAGCAAGGCAGTAATCATGTTCGCCCCGGTTTCTTTACCCTTCTTGTCTTTTACCCGGGTTGCATAATTATCTTTTGTATCACAAAACTTAGCTTTGACGGCTTAGGAGCTAAAACAGTACCCGTCAAGCCACATTAGAACATTAGCTACCGGCAACCGACAAGTGCCACTATGGCCTGACATTGACCATTTTGGCGACTCCCCCGTGGGCCTCACTACCCGAATGACCAAAGAAGCTACCGGTTAACCAAGCTACCAAGCTACCAAGCAAGCCCGGTTACCTACACACTCTTTTTTTCTTTCCCGCGGAGAATACTAGCATATCCGCCGGTGGGCGGGCCATTCCAAACCGTTCATTCACTCATCAATTGATTCTTTAATTACCTGGAATTTTCGGAACAGCAAATGGTCTTTTTTTTTTTTTTTTTTTAGCATCCGCCAGGTTTTACGGTGACTCCAGTAAACATTAAAAATTGTGGCGACTCGATTATCTGGATCATCATTGGGAACTGCACGAAACGAGTTTACATGGCTTGCATGGTAGTTTCTTCCCTTCGAGTCAGGCAGCACATGGACTTCTTCCAAATACCGACCTTGCCGACCTACCTTACCCATGCCATTACATGCGAAAAGATTTACAATGAGAGAGAACACCTGGGTTCTCTCAAGGAGGTGTTGGGTACCACTTAATAGCGTCTCTCTCCTATTTAAGTCGTCTGATAAAGTGGACAGGCGTCTCACCCGCCAGTTCCTTGGGCTCAAAATGGACCCCTCTCAACTCCAACCCACACGTCTTACTACCCGACCCCCCTGCCTTGCTTGCCCGACCCTACCTTCTTGTGCGGATAGGCCCACCCCTAGGTCTTCAGCTGGACCTGGGCCACGGGTTCCCAGCTGCATGTTCCGGCCTCTGATATTCCCAGCCTCCACTAACCACCGCGATGTGATCAGGGTTAGTCCTGCCCAGCAGGGCTACCTAACCCAGATACAAGTCAGTATCTCGCCGCAAGTGAAAGAACATTGACCCTCAAATCTGGGGCTAAGGCTGGATCCTAACGCCAATAGACAAGGTGCAAGAGTAGTTCCCGGTTCTCTGCGTCGACGGGTATGCGGCAAATTTAAGCCTTCATGTAAGGGTGTCTTTTTTTTTTCTGGTACCCCTGGTTTGATTCTCTTGTTATTTTTTGTTTACATATTTTTTATTCCTTGGGTTCGTTCGCAATAAACCTGCCAGGAACACACTAGCGCGCTCGGCTGGCTGTTCAATTCTTCAGTAGCTCACCAAGCTACTAACTGCCAAGAGATCAGGCCTGTCGAGAAAAAAAAGGTACCTTAGCTGGCGTACCTGCCACATACCCCATCAGCATTTGCCATCCTCCCTTGGCTGCCTTGCCTACACTGTTAATCTTACCCTTACCCTGACTGAGCCTTTGCCGCCTTGATTCTGAACCACCGTTTTGGATACACGTCGAGGATGAAAAAGCAAAGCCCATCGTCTGTCTCATCCAGGACCTTGTCAAACTACAGCATTATCTCTCTGCAGCTGCACATGAACCTGCACCTCCTCCCCCATGTACCACACCAAGCAAACGCATATTAAATTACATGAATTATCATCCCCTCAACCTGCCAACTGTTCTTTGCTGCACTGACCCGGTTTGGTCCTTGACGCATTCCCTCTCATCTTCAAGGGTTTCCACTTTTTGATTGTAATATCTACATCACAACCGGAAAAGATTGTCTTGATCCTTGATTCGGCATTGGAGTACATATCACGGTAGTATCCTGGGACCGCTCTGTTCCGGTGCCACCCCATGTTCTGCATCCTGATGTCGTTCCTCTGCACCTTTACACACACCCACCCTTAGCCTCAGATTTTCCCAGCTAGTCTATACACACTCCCCTCCTCCCTAGGTCGACGACGAACCTCTCCATCATAATTACCTGCCTTTTATTTTTCTCTTTCGACATCCCTGTCTCATTCGCTCCTCGTTGGACGTTTTACACCGGACAAATACTTACACCGGCGCCAAGCTTCTCTGCCACCTATTGCCACAGTTGAACCTCAAAGTTAAAAAGAGGATACTACAACGACAACCCACTCTCGTATGCTCCTGGTCCAAAACATACCAATGTAAGTCGTATTAGCAGACAGTGGCTCGTGTCGTACCCCAAAGATCGCCAAATTAGTTTCTTGAAGCGGAATACTGACTGACAGACTGTAGCCAAGGCGCAAGAGGGACAGTCCTTGCGGGGATTATCACGGAACCTAGCCGTACTGGAGATCTCTCAACAACCGGGGGCCAGACCATACATACAGCACGCTCGCAGAATTTAGACTTGTGGCAAAATTCGGCCAGGGCGGAGTTCAACAGTGCCGTGCCGTACCGCAGGCCCCAGCCAGCATTTGATTATCAAGGCCAAACGGCAGGGGCTTCTGGCAAAGGTGACTGGGGGCGCCGTGATTTACACGCGTTTGGTTCTATTAGCACCAGCCACACATCCATCGTGAAGGGCCTGGGGAGACCGAACCAGATTTGACAGCGCCTCCGAGAGCCCTCAGCCGACTTCCAGGCAGGTAACTAGGGTCTGTCAGCCCTCTACCCACAGACACCTGAGCGTCTCGCACCGCAACAACCCACCTTCGCCTGCCGAATCCCAGGACCCGGGGGGTTTCCAGAGCTGCGGAGCCATCATATCCGCTTCGGACTGTTCTCTGCCTCCGCATTGGACGACGCTCTCGAGCCATTGCCTGTCGAAGAAGGAGTCCAGAAGATCAAGGCTGTTTCGGAGTAGAAAAAACACACCCCCCCTCGTTTCACAGAACAAGACGACAAGGGCATTGAGTTAGCACCGCCTGAACCCGCTTCCACAAACACAATTGTTCCATTATTAATCTTCTACCGCAAGAGATTTAACCAGCCCAAAATCTACCTACGGGAAGCATTTAGCTGGGTCCAGAGGCGAACAACGGCTTCGCGCTTTGAATTGTCGCCGAACATTGCACTAGTCCTAGAACCCCAGTGAGTTACTATTTCTGTCTTCATCCCTACATTCTTTACATTCCACATTTATTTATATATTGACTCTTCTAATCCCTTCACCGCAGCAGCCACGCTGGGGCCTTCTTTCGCGCCACAATTTCTATAACCTATACTGACTGGACCTTAGTCTTGTCAGTCACCCCGCTCATTTTTCTTCAGGCCAGCAAACGCCAGTTAATTGTTTATTGTGAAAGGCTTGGGCAAGAGGTCGCCATCGCGACTTGAACCATCTGCGGGCAAATCGCAAGCGAACAGGTTCCTCAACCTTTCCTTCCTACATTCATTCTTGGCACCTTAGTATACCAACATACCTAATGGGTGATGCTCCTCTTCCTCCGGGCTCCGGGAAAGAGTTCACCCAGATTCATCAGCCACACATTAACTACAACAACCATCAGCAGCAACATGCGTTCGCATCCCAGTACGACATGACACAACAGCAGCAGCCTTTCGGTCGCGGCCTGTCTGGGCCATACAATATGGGTGTTATGATGCATGCTCTCCCTCATCCCAGTTACCGCCCAGGTCAGCAGCAGCAACACCAGTATGGTAGCCCACCAAACACCAACGGCAATGCCCAGTCGATGCCACAGGGTCATGCCAACAATGCTATGAGTTCCATGCCCGTTCCTCCTCCGCAGTATTATATGCAGCAGCAACATGGACTGCCGCCGCAGTATTACCCCCAGCAGATGCAGGGCTCGCAGCAGCAGCAGCAGCAGCGGGGTTCAATGTCACCCAGAGCCAATATGGCGCTCTATCAGCAGCCACACACACAAGGACAGCAATACTACTATCCACAGGGGGCCCAATTCCCAACCCATGGACCAATTCCGCAGAACCCGATGCTTGCAGGTCCGTACCCACTGGCGAGTCCTATGCAACATGCCGATCATCGCGTTGCGCAACGGCAAGTGGGTGATCAGAGAGACGGGGACAACACGGAACAGTCGCAGCCCCGAGCCGATGGTCAGTAAAAGATGAAGAAGAATTGCTAACTATACCGTGTAAGTTTCTCGGAGCTAACGCATTATCGACCGCACGACAATAGGGGCTAGGTTCGAATCGCAATCCAATGTCGTCCGTGGTCCGCCTCGAAAGCCAAGACAAAGTGGTCAGTCGCATCCATACCTCGTCGACTTCCTCCCTAAGAGCAGACATAGTGTTACAGGCCTCCCCGCAAGGATACTAAACGAACCCACACGACTTAGGACACGCTATCTGGATTGGCAACTTACCGCCGCAGACCGATTTGATGAGCCTGGTTTATCACGTGTGCAAGGAGGCGCCTGGACTGGAGTCTCTGTTTCTTATATCCAAGAGCAACTGTGCATTCGCCAACTTCAAGGATGAAGAATCCTGCGTTTCAGCCCAGCAAAAAATCCACGACTCCAAGTTTCAGTCGGTCAGGCTTGTCAGCCGCCTGCGCAAGAGCACCGTCGAGGGGGCATCTGGACTAACAGCCCCGACCGGACCGGCTGCGTCAGCTCCACAATCTAATATTTCTCAGGAGGTCAAGGGTGACGCGGTATCTGTGGTGACGACTGAGGATGCGACTGGGTCGTCAAATGTTTCGTCTCCCAAGGTCGCCTCACCGGCGCCTGCGGAACCGGACCGATCTGCGCCACAGAAGGAGAAGTACTTTATTCTCAAGAGTTTGACTGTCGAAGACCTAGAGCAAAGCATCAAGACAGGAATCTGGGCCACCCAAGCGCACAACGAGAAAGCTTTAAACAAGGCCTATGAGGTTCGTCCGCTACCTGATGCCAGGGAGCCGTGTTGTTATTTTTGGCTTGTCGGAAACACTAACTCGTGCCCCTTTCAATTTTGAATAGACCGCAGAGTCTGTATACTTGATATTCTCGGCCAACAAGTCTGGAGAATATTTCGGCTACGCTCGCATGACATCTCAAATCAACGAAGACCCGGCAGCGGCGGTCGAGTTCGCGCCCAAGGCACAGGCGGCCAGCGACGTGGCGTTACCAAAGGCCATACCGACCGAGGCTAATGAATACATGCCCAAGGGCAGCATAATGGATGACTCGGAGCGGGGCACTATATTCTGGGAGGCCGACCCTCCCGAGGACGCTGATGGGGTTGACGGCAACGATACAACGAATACAGCAGCAGCTGACGATGCCACTAGCACCAAAAGTGGCGAGACGGGCAGTGCCGACTCGAAAGTATGGGGCAAGCCTTTCCAGATCGAATGGTTGAGCGTGGCGCGACTGCCGTTCTATCGTACCAGAGGTATCAGGAACCCGTGGAACTCGAACAGGGAGGTCAAGATTGCTAGGGATGGTACGGAACTCGAGCCCAGCGTTGGAAGAAAGTTGACTGGGCTCTTCACAATGCGGGGCGTAGGCCAGCTGCAACAGCAACCGCATCATCAGCACCATTTTATGGGCGGCGGTATGCCGATGCCGGGCGGCATGGTTCCTGGGTATCCGCCCATGTATGCGCAATAGGGGAACCAATACCGAACCTCGCCCGCCTGGGCTGCTGCAAAGAGGATCATGACACTACACGCCTAGGAGGGTCGACGTCACGATTTGATGGAAAGTGGAACGACTTGGGCGCTATCGACACGACACTGAAATGAGACTCGCCAATACACATGGCCAAGGAGATAATTGGATAGTATGGCATTTGCCGGTTCATGGGTCTCGACAGGCTTTGAGGCCTCCGGTAGATGAACCGGGAGACAAGGTTTTGGGATTACGTATATTTTAGGGAAATGGTACCGACTTTTGCCTGTCTTCCGCCCAATACCACTATCCCTCTGTCCTATGCTGGCATAGCGATCCTGCAAAGCTGGAAAGAAGGATGGGTCAAAATCGATGGGAAGCCCCCAGGACTGGGTCTATGGGGAAATTTGGAGGCTTGTCAGCTTTTTTTTTTTTTTTTTTTTTTTTTTTTTTTTTTTTTTTGCTGCCATGGACTTGATTGTTGGCAACCTCTGCTCACCCTTTTTGTCCTTATGAATTCTTTTGACAAATATCACTTCACTTAGCCTATCTCCCGCTCAGCTATATAGACGCTATGGTAGCCATATATATCCGCAGTACTAAATTTACATTTGCCAGATGTTTTGAAGTGATGAACAGTATTAGTCTATATGTTATGTAGTACACATGGTAGAACTATTTTGACCAATAGGATGATTTCTGAGCACTTGTCTTTGGCCTGGGTTGAGCTCGAGCCAGAGTGGAGCAGGCACCCTTTTCGTGTACCATGCCTCGCAGTTGATACCTCTTGCTTCGATACCAGGTACTTTTTTTATTATGTATTTTTTTGGGGTCAATGATCAAGCGTGATGTGATGCCAGGGATGGCTTTCTGAACACGGGGGTGTGCTGATCCCGCACGTCACGTGAACCAAGTTTTCATGGGTCTTTCGAAGCAGCCAAGCAAAAGTGACAATATCACTATACCGTCATCGATCCCGACAAACGTAAGTGCGACGATGGTATTTCCAAACACAGATAAAACAGAGAGAAAAAAAGAGGGTGGTGTATATCAAGCTCTTGGCTCAGTCATAGAATATAGGCGTATAGGTAAGGGTATAGGTGTGGGAAATGATGATACTATCGATCCCGTGGTGTCGGTAAAAGTGATTTGCACACCCTCCCCCATCCGAGAACCTTCCCGGGTGTTTTTGGCAAATTTTGACCCTTGACGCTCTTGTTGTCGATCGCTGAATGCTAAGTATGGCCGTGAGGGGAAACGGAAAGGGTGTTTAGTGTGGATGTTCCCCCCCCTCCGTTCCAGACCTCTGCTTTGCCTGGCGCTGTTTTCTCCCCGGGAGAAGAGAGTGCGGGGTGTTAGGTGTTGGAGTTTTGAGTCGTGGACGTGCTCTTGACGCAATTTTCAGCCTCGATAGCCGGGACCAACGTGGCAACCCAACGTGATCAGAGACGCAGGAAACAGTTGTTAATAGGCTTGTGTGGATATTCTAGTGATTGGTTGGAGTAGTTAGTAGTATTACCCGGTAACCCACAGAGATCGATGCGTACTCCATCTTATCGCTTGGGGGTCTGTTAATCAGTCCATCACCGTTGCCGCTGCTTTCAAGATTCCACAGTACTCCAGTTAGTTTGCGCGGGGACAAGGAATGTTTATCGTGAAGGTCGGTTGTATTCTATACGTCATCGGCCGGCGGAAGCGGACAGATGTGTAGGTGTCGATAGAGGATGCAGATAATGTAACACGGATAGCCTTGGTTCGCTTTGTTTGTGAGTCATCAAAACCCAAGTCCCCCTCACCTCCTATCAGGCACACACCCTTCGATCAAGCCGGCCCTCACATCTGCCAAGCTTAATCCTTCTTTAGCGGCATGATGACCTCCTCGATCCCGTCCTTGGTGATAATCATCATCTGCAAACCATCACCGACCTCGATGTGCCTCTCGACCGCACCATCAAAAGCATCCTTGACCAAGGTCTCGACCTTCTCCCTGGGGAGGGGCTTCCTCTCCCGCTCCTGCAGGTCGTGACCGGTGCCGCTGCCGGGAATGTACTGGTTCTTAAAGTTGACTTGGTTGTCAAGGAAGGGCATGATGAGGCTCGCGGCGGCGCCTCCCGCGCGGCACTGCTCTCGCTCGTAGCTGCCGACGGGATCGTAGCTGTAGACGGCACCGTGGCCGTCCTCGTCGATGCCCGCGAGGATGGCGTGGGTGTAATACGGGAAAAAGCGCTTCTGGTACAGAATAGTAGACAGGCGCTTCGCGCAAGCCTTGACCGTCATAGGCTTACCGTGGCGGTAGCGGTAGATCTTGCAAATAGCATCGAGGCGCTCCTTGAGGGCCTCGCCGTCGGCGGCGAAGCCGACCACCGAAAGCACAAGCGTCGCGTCCGAATTGTCGGCCGTCGTGCCGCCGATCTTAAACACCTTGGGGTAGAAGCGGGTGTTTATGCTGTATCCTGATGCCATTCTCGTATCACCGGCCATAATGGCAAAGTCGTCGCCTGCAATGGCGAGGGTGGAGCCGCCGTTGTCGGTGTATCTGGAAGTGGGTTAGATGACATGACCGGAAAGAAAAAGAGGTTTGGGAGTCACTGAAGCGGATGAATGAAGAAATGCTCACGGGTTGAAACCATGTTGCCGGGCGCCATCGGGAGCGTTGACTCTGGGGGTATCTGAGAAAGCGTAGTTGGGTCCGTTCATGACGGGGTTTTGGCTGAACATGGCCGCCATGGTTGATGACGCCGGTTGGTAGAACGGTCTAGAAATTGAAGGCTTGTGGATTCGTTTTATGATGGCTTTCGTGCCCTCTGCGTCGATAATGGGGTTCGTCAAAATCGACAAATGTGCGTCAAGCAGTCGATGTCGATGTGGTTGTCGTTTGATGATGGGAATTGAATCGAACAGCCGCCGTTGCCCTTGGGTTGAATGTCGTTGCAAGTTGGCTGCTGCGATTCCTTGCGCACGCGTCAAGCTGGTACCTAGCCCGCCCTACAAACTCCGGTCTACCCAGCTGTCGGACAGCTTGGCGGGTCAGGCCAGCTTGCAGGGGTAGCTGCAAATGACTAAGCACTCAGCTCGATATCTGAGAGATTGAGATGAGGAAAAGTGGTCCGTGAACAGGGATCCGCGCGCGACAATGTATGGATTTCCCAAGCGCTGATGAGCGCAACGTAATTGTTGATTTTGCCAATTTCTTCGGGGGTGGTGATTTTTTTTTTTTCTTTCATGTTTCAAAAAGACCCCAACAAATGTACGAAAATCGATGGACATAACCATATCTTTTGTTTGATCGGAAGAAGGGGCGAAGAACACAAGAAGTCCAAATTCAATCTTCTGCTGCGCCTGCGCGTAAACGCCAGCTGCAGCAGCTCCCTCATCCACCGCCAAGCGCCGCAAACCCTCAATCCAGCCCGGCATGATGGCAACCAACATTCGTCAGAGGGCGCTCGAGAAAATCGCACTCCTCTCTGCCAAGACATCCTCGGCAACTTTTGACAAGTCAGACCTCTCAAGGCTCTGCAAAGCATGCCCTACCCACGCCAAGACCAAGGAAAATGGGAATACATCCAAGCAGCTCGGGAGCGTCCCCATGGTACGTATCTCAAGGGGTTTCTCCCGTCTAAAAGACACGAGGGTGAAGTCGCACTAACATGAATCGCAGACCATACGCGAATTCGAAGTACTCCTTGCCCTCTGCAAGGCTGCTCCCCAGGTCCAGACAGGTCAAAGTGCTATCCAACTTGCCAAGCAGTTGATCCCGTACCTCCTCGAATCGCACGCCCAGCTCTTTGCCCAGTCGCCCTTCTTCCGCAGGATCGAACCTTCGCCTACCGAGGCACTCACTAATCATGTCACGGGCGCCCTTCTGTCTCTTGGAGTTCGTCACGATGGTGTACTGGACATGGTCATGGACAACATCTGGGCCTTCATCAACGCCTGTTTTCACGCTACCGAGAGCCTGTTGCCCACAGGTGATGATGGTGAGGGGAACCTGGAGGACGCCATACAGATTGCTACCATTGCAGTGTCTCTGCTGGGATTTTTGGATGCTGCCGCGGCTCAGGTTGATTTCTGGAGGGCCGGGGGTCGCCTGGCTTTGATTCAGCGCCTGCGCAAGTTGCTCTCCGAGTCTTTCCTTGTCGCTGTTGAGTCGGCCTTCTCCACCATCCGCAACTCACACTCGCCAGACCGTATTGTCAAGGAATGGAAGCGTAACATGCGCCAGTACGCCGAGGCGCATCGGCCTCTGGGTGCTATGCTGCTCCAGCGCAGCTACATGCGGCTTCTGGTTGCAACTACTTCGTTGTTGGTCGTAGGGATCGATTCCCTGAAAGAATCTCACGTTCTGGATTTGCTCATGCGCGAACAAAGCCTCAAGCGTCCCCTGACTGCCAGGAGTGGCGATGCTGATGTTCGGTCGGTCGAGACTTTTGCTACTGTCGCCATCGAGCAGATGAACTACCTCGAGGCCAGCGCCGACTTCATCCAGTTGGGTTCTTCGGCCCAGCAAGATATAGCCTTTGGAGTGAGGTCCGCGGCCATCATCAGCTACCTTCTATGCGCAAAAATGGATGACGAGACGGCTGACGTTGACTTTCTCATGGCTTGCCTGGAGGAGACTCTTGGAGACCCTATCCAAATGGCCCACGAAGAGCTTGCGTCCACAGTTCTGCGCTGTATGGCTTTGATCTGCCGGATGCAACCGTCGCTTGGTGCGAACGTCAGCCGGCTGCTGCCTCGATTTATTGTCCAGAGTGGCGCCAAGAAGCAGATTATTGACATTGCATCGAACGCGCTTGCTTTTGTGTTACAACTGCTCTCGTCCGACGCGGTCATCACTACACTTTACACGTTGGGAAATGTTCTCAGCCCAGGAAGCGAGCGGACGCTGGCTAATGGGATCAATGGCGATGGGGACGGGGCACACATGCTATACCAGGGCAGGCAATCGACGGGAAGTTCCATCTCCTTGCAATTGAATGGAGAAGATGAGACTTCTGCAGTATACGGCAACGTCGTGCATGCTATCTGTGGGATCGCCACCGCCTGCAAGGATGAGAAGATCTCGGCTCTTGCCCAGTCGATAATACTGCAAAAAATCACAAAGATCAACTCAGTTGTCGACGCACAAATAGTCTCTGGGGCTGCATCGCTCGCCCTCAGCGGAAGTGCACTTGACTTCAGGTCCCTGCTGAAGATGTATACTCGCATCTGCCATGACGCCGTTGTTGAAAACAAGCAGGCGCTTCTGACAGCCGTCGCCCATGCGAGGAACTACATTTCAGCTAATATCAGGCGCGATTCACCCTTGTACGAGATATACTGGAATCACCTTCTGGATGGCATAGTCTCTCAGGGTGATGTGCATCATGCCAACCACACCAAGGAGTCGGACGTGCAGCTAGCAGCTCGCGAGATTGCCGAGCTTCTTCAACCCATGTCCGTCTTCATGGCCACCAACGACTTTGCGGTCGACTTGCACAGGGAAGATGAGAGCTACGGCCTCCTCCGAGATGCTTGGTACAACATAGTCGTGCACGGCTTCACCCTTGCGACCGAGCGGGGCAAGAAATACATTAACGAACTGCGCATCATGGCCATCCACTCTCCGCCTCTGGTAGCAGAGCAGCGTGGAGAACAAAACGAGAGCGATATCGAGCTCAACCCGGTGCTTCGCAGGGGAATGAGCAATGATCGGGAGAGCGTGCAAAAGAAACACCTCTGCGAATTACTGCCGTCCAAGTCTGCCGAGATCCGGGGTCTCAGTTACCGCAAAGTCATTTTCCTCCATGCAGCCTATCTCGTAGAGAGTCTCCGTGCCGATTCGGGTGACTGTGCCACGGCACTCTCTTACTTTTTGGAGCCAAGCATGCGCCGAGGGGACGTGAGTAGCACCATGGAAGGCATCACGGGGGCCGTCGTAGAGAGGTATCTGAAAAAGATATTGAGTGGAACCCACCCCAACTTTACTGCGCAGTACGCGGCCGCCCAGCTGGCGGCCGTATTCTGCAGCTGCTGCCATCGGATAGATCGTGTGCAACAGGCGGCTTACAGCTGCGCCGACCGAATCATCAACCAAGTCCCCTCGGCTTTGTGCCACCGCACGTCTTTGTTCGCCCTGCTCGAGCTTCTTTCCTTGATGTGGACCAGCTGTCTCGAGGCCGAGACAGATCTTTATGAGCCCAGATCGACGTTCGAGTCTTCTCGGGGGCGAGTCACTGTGGAGCTTTCGGACGACTACGCCTTTCGAAGGCACACTCTAGACACTCTTTACAAAAAAGCCAGGTCATGGGTCAGCACTGTCATCAACCTTGCCCCAGCAGATGTCAAGGGTCTCCTGCAGACGTACCTGTCGGATTTTGACGACGACGGAGCATATGGGCACGTCTCACTGGGCAGGTCGTTTGCGCTTGAGCTTGGATCCTGCATCCCGTCGACAGACCAGCGCTTGCAGTCGCTCACGAGAATAGGGGACTGCCACATCAACACCGCGTCTGACTTTGTTGCACAGTACACAACACGTCAAGAGTACAGATACGCCGAGGCCCTTCCTGACCACAGTCTGGAGTGGCTCAGCTTCATGCGCCTGGACCGCCGCGCATCTTTCCTCCATAACGGCAACAATGAAAGTGCCGATGCCGTGACAGCCCTGGCTCACATCGAGCAGCGTCTTTTGGAAAAGAAGAATACGTCGTTGACCGATGTGCGCGACATTCTGCGCCGTGCGGCTGCGCTCCTCTGCCGCCCCGAGCGTGAGGAAGCCAACGTGGCACACTTTCTCGTCAGCATCCCGTTCGCCATGTTCACGAAGCACTCCATTAAGCTTGGCGTGTCTCTCTGGCTTGGCGTCATGAACGAGAACCCGCGGATGGAGCCCCGCCTGCTCAATGAGATTGCGCAGCAGTGGGAGCTTAGCATCCAAAAGAAGCTGGGATTGTTCAGCGACGCCATCACGTATCCGGACCCCTTCTTTTTGAAGGAGGAGTTTGCGCCGAGTGACAGTGCTGCCATGGCCAAGCGGAAGCAGGTCGTGCACAACCTGCTGTCGCCTCACACGAGACTTTTGCAGTTCATGAGCAGCCACTTCAACGCCACTAGACTCGGTAGCTCGGACACGCAGAGGATATTCCTGCGGATGCTGGACCTGACATTGGACGCTCTCAAGACGACGACGCCACACCCGCTGGCGCGCGACCT
This sequence comes from Pyricularia pennisetigena, assembly GCF_004337985.1. Classification (NCBI taxonomy): domain Eukaryota; kingdom Fungi; phylum Ascomycota; class Sordariomycetes; order Magnaporthales; family Pyriculariaceae; genus Pyricularia; species Pyricularia pennisetigena. The sequence continues at coordinate 5,616,963 of NC_043744.1, forward strand.
TCGCTTCCAGATCGTCTTGTACGCCCTCCGTGTCCTACGCACGTGTACAACTATGGGAGCCATCGCACAATGGCGACTCAAGGACAAGATCTTGACGGCAGCGCTCAGCTGGTTTGCGGGCGCGGCGCGGTGGTCGTTTGGCAGCAACATGCTCCAGCTCAAGACGGAGATCAGGTTGTTGTCCGAGATCATGAACGCCGTCAAGGCAGTGTCGTACATCGGGGCACATGCAGTCGGCAACATACGTTCGCTGCAGGCTAGGGAGCAGCTGCTTTTGCTGCTGTTGGAAAACGAGCACACCCGACTGCGGGTGTGGGTGTATCCGCTAGGTGAACCGCATGCTGCCGCAACGCATGCAACGATAATGCACCCTCATAAGGGATCCTTGGAGGTATGTTTGCCCATTCTGCTCTGTCTGAGTATCCAATATTTCTCTGGGGCCAATCATACTAACTCGATTGCTGTTGGGTAGAACGCCATTATGCCGCTCATTCGCACGGCATGGGCCGAGTCCCCATCCATCGCCATCGGTCTAGTCGCCCGCTTCCCACAGAACCCCAAGATACACAAGGAGGTCCGCTGGCTGCTACTCAACTTCCCGAGCAAGGCGGTTGATGACCCCGAGGCATTGGCAGTGCTGCTCGGTGGGTCGATGCCGGTCGATGTCAGCTTCCAGCTCAAGGTATGTCATTTACGATGCCTTCATGCATCCGCTCCCGCTGCTGTGTTGGCCATCTAATCTCCACCCGTTTGTATTCGCTGTATGCTGACGAGATACGTAGCATCTCCTTTACTGGGCACCTGTGGCGCCAATCACTGCGGTGACATACTTCATGCCTGCCTTCCAAAACCATCCTCTTCTCATCCAATATGCTATGCGAGCCCTGGAGAGCCACCCGGTTGATGTTACCTTCTTCTACGTTCCGCAGATTGTGCAGTTGCTGCGTCACGACGAATTGGGCTACGTCGAGCGCTATATCGTCGAGACTGCGCAGTTCTCGCAGCTGTTCGCGCACCAGATCATTTGGAACATGAAGGCAAATGCATATAAAGATGATGATTCTACCATAGTAAGTGTGCTGGACTGTCATCTATGTTTTGGTGATACTTGCAATGTACTAACACCGCTACGCAGCCCGATCCAATGAAACCCACGCTCGACGAGGTTATGGCCAAGATGGTCGACAGCTTCAACCCTATTGACCGCGACTTTTACGAGCGCGAATTCGCCTTCTTTGACGAGGTAACTGGAATCTCGGGCAAGCTCAAGCCGCTCATCAAGAAGTCAAAGGAAGAAAAGAAGCAGAAAATTGAGGAAGAGCTTCGCAAGATCAAGGTCGAAGTCGGGGTATACCTTCCAAGTAACCCCGACGGCGTTGTCATTGGCATCGACCGCAAGTCGGGCAAGCCGTTGCAGAGTCACGCAAAAGCCCCGTATATGGCCACTTTCCGCATCAAGCGCAACAAGACGGTCGATGCGACTGACAACCTCCTGGAGGAGTCAAGCAAACCCAATGGCTCCATGACGACTGAGAACACTGTTGAGATCTGGCAGTCGGCCATTTTCAAAGTCGGCGATGACTGTCGTCAAGACGTGCTCGCTCTGCAGATGATCGCTGCCTTTAGGGGCATATTCGAAAGCGTCGGCCTGGATGTTTATGTGTTCCCATACCGCGTTACGGCTACCGCTCCCGGTTGTGGTGTCATCGACGTGCTTCCCAACTCCATCAGCCGTGACATGCTGGGCCGTGAGGCGGTCAATGGGCTCTACGAATACTTTACGAGCAAGTACGGAAACGAAGACTCGCTTCGGTTCCAGCAGGCGCGCAACAACTTTGTCAAGAGCATGGCTGCCTATAGCATAATCTCGTTCCTGTTGCAATTCAAGGATCGACACAATGGCAACATCATGATCGACGACGCGGGTCACATCTTGCATATCGACTTTGGGTTCTGTTTTGACATTGCACCTGGCGGTATCAAATTCGAGCGGGCGCCGTTCAAACTCACATCGGAGATGATGGCGGTCATGGGCGGTTCGATGGATTCGCAGGCGTTCAAGCAGTTCGAGGAGCTCTGCGTCAAATCCTTCCTCGCATCGCGGCCGTACGCCGACAAGCTCTCGCAGATTGTGCTCCTCATGATGGAGAGTGGACTGCCGTGCTTCAAGCCCGAGAGCGTCAAGCACTTCAGGGACCGATTCGTGCTGGATCGTAACGAGCGTGAGGCTGCCGACTTTGTCAAGGACCTCATCAAGAAGAGTCACGGAAGCTACTCTACGGGTTTCTATGATGGATTCCAGCTTATGACGAATGGAATCCCGTATTAGGTGGATGTCGAAGACTCACAGCCATTTTTTCTTTTGTTCCTTTGTTCCTTTGTTTGTTGTACCTATTTGGGGATAATCCATAATTGAGTGGTAGCTGGCCCCCAGCTGTTCTGATAGATTGATTCTACGCGCTCTTGCCAGCTTTGCTTTCGTTCTTCCATGTCTACACCGCTCCAGCCGATGTACTGCGCTTCTGTGCCACAACAGCCCGGCCTGCCAAGAGGCGCAATATGCCGAGGCAGTTTTTTTCTTTTTTTTTTTTTTTTTTTTTTTTTTTTTTGTATGGGGCTGTAAAAGCCCATATTTCTAGTTTTAGTGATTAATGGAAACGTATTGCATCGATTGGGGAATAACATTGTAGACCACGATGACAATGACGATAACAATGACGATGACAATGGTCCCAGCACAAAAGGACAGCAATCCCCAAGAAATAATCTTGACCAAAGCCAGCCTCATTCGGCCAAGGAGGGGCCCCATGGCCCGTGGTTGGTTCCAAATATCGCCTTTGTGAAGCGGGGAGGCTGTATATCTAGACTTGATAAAAAAAAAAAAAAAAAAAAAAAAAAAAAAAAAAAGTGTTAATATAGCTCTTAACCCCATGTCCAATATCAGATATGTACAATCCGCTAGCCTCGGAAACATCTCCCTCTTTGGGCGCTGGGATGGGAACCACAGTTTTTTTGGGTTTTGTTCTCTTTCGGGAAACTGATTCTTGGCATAAATAGAGATAGGGACAAAGTGAGAGAAGGAGACAGCAGGAACAAAAAAAACCTGCTGCGTTGCCTGTTCCTTTCCACACCTCGGGGGGTCAAGTCCTATATTGCAATCTTTGTATTAAGCTCTAATTAGTTTATCGATTTTTTTTTTCTTTTTTTCTCTATCTCCCTCCCACCCGCGCGACCCGCGCCTCGCAATTGGCAGGTATGATTGGTTCGATTGGGGGTGGGGGACGGGTCAACTGTCTTGCCCAATCACAAACTGCGTACCCAGATTTTGGTGCAGGATTGAATATCGGGGGGCGGCTGCATGTACCTGGCTGGTTCTTCGCCTAGGAACCCCCCGGGGGACCAGGGGTGGGCTTGAATCAAGCAAGAAGGCCCTTGTTACTCTTTGCTTCTTTGGGTATGTGTGTGTGTGTGTGTGTGCCTGACTTGACACCACAATTGGAGAAAAAGCTCCGAGACGATTGTGTCCAATGAATTCGGCACCTGTTTGTTGTTGTATGGGTTGGAGAATATTAGTACGACGGGCTTTCTGGACGAGTTTTGTGGGATGCGGCTCGGCATCCACTCGTCGTCGCGTCGTGTACAAATGCGGCCGAAGGTGGTCCGGTCCCGGTAATCAATGGGGCACAGTCTTCTTTGGAGGGTTTCTTTTATCTAGCGGGCTCAACACCGACGTGAAACAACGTGCTTTCTTTTTGCGTTTGAATAAACAACAACAATAACAAAGAAAATAAAAGAACAAAACGGCTGCTAATACAGAAATACAGAAAGTAGAACGTACTATACATATACATGGAAGTGGTATCAGTGACGGTGACAATGATGATAGTGATGATGCTGCTGTAGCAAAGACGGCAGACGATGCGCATGATTATCAGTAGTCTGTTTAACATGCAATACCAACCAACCCCAATGCAACAACACACCCCGCCTTTTGTTGCTCAATCTCGGGAATTACCAGCTGCCTGATACGTAAATGAATGAGCGAAACCCCCCCCCCCACGACAAGGCAGGTCAGGCTGGCTCGCAAGGGTGCCTGCAAAGCGGTAAATTTCCCGGTTCGCTTGGAGCTCTTGTTCCTATGTTTTTCGTCGCTTCTATTCCATTTCCTTGAAAATCGATATGCAATATCAAATAGCCGCATAATGGTTCGTTTGAAAGGGTTTGTTTCTCCCTGGTCTCAACCTTAGTTCTCGACCGCTTGCCGGACCTTGTCTGGGCAGTTTTCTTTTCTTTTTTTTATCCCCTTCCTCTGGGGTTTCCCTTTCTGACACATTTTTAGCTCTGTTGCTGCATGTGGGTGGGCAGGTTATACGTGGCATAATCAGTATGCACAAATGCCCTGTCGACGATGGGGACGGATTCGATGACATATTGCAGGCTCTCACTATAATTGCCGCGAAAAATCATGTTTTTTTTTTTTTTTTAGCAAATGAAACCACGGGCTTGAACGCCCCTCACAACAACAAGGGGGAGAAGGCACAGAAAGGACTCACGCTAAATCATGGCTGTCCTTGAGGCTCGTGCTGGCGTCCAGCACAATGTCCACCTCTACAGTGAGCTTATCGCCCGAGTGATAGGCCTGCAGCCCTTGGATCTGCTTGATGGTCTTGGCGAAACGCATGGTCAGGTAAAGCAGGATGTTGCGCTGGTCGGCCGTGGCTGAGAAGCCAGCCAGGTTCTTGATATGTTCGCCGGCGTTGCTGGACCAGTTGATGATGACGACCAGGGACAGGAGCAGACCGCCGAGGGCGTCAAGCCACCAGATCTTCAAGAACGAGCCGGCTTTTCATTTGTCATTGTTAGACTGCTGTGAGGCTCGGACATACGTGCTTCTAAGAGAGAAACTCACCAATTGGGAATGCAATGGAGCCCGCATTGAATATTACGTCTGTGAGCGCATCGGCAGCTCTGAGTTCGGTATGACCCGTAATTGGTTAGTTGTTTCCAACCATCGTCTTGGCGCGCGAGGTATATGTGGCGGACAGATGGGTGCATATCAATACTGGGCACTACTTACAAGGCCTGCACGCTCGAGTTCTTGACAAGCCGGCACCACAGCCAGCACATGCCCTTGATGACAATGGTGGAGAACATGATCGCGATGGCCGGGATTCCGCTACACGACAAGAGACGTCAGTTTTAGACAAAGCAATTACCCCGTCACCTGCTTTGGTGACTTTTGGGCTCCACATCAAAACCACCTCGGAACTTACAGCTCGATTACTTCATGGTCCCCGCTCATCAGACGCGTAATGGCCTCGAGTGCAACCTGGCAAAAGGCAGTACACATGATGATGGAGAAGACCAGCACGCCGATGGGCTCCAGCCTCCTGCGGCCGACGGGATACCGGTACTGGTCCTGCTGGGTGATGGTCCAGGTGGTGATCCAGACGATGGCCGTGCTCAGGAAGTCGAGGGCGGCGTCGACCAAACTGGCCAGCACCGACACGGACGGGACCGTGATGATGACGGCAATCTTTCCTGCCAGGAGGATGGCGTTGGCGGCAAAGTTGATGTAGATGGCCAGGGTCACAATGGGCGCAGTGCTGTCGACATTGTCGTCCTCGATCCATGGAATGTCGTGCTTTTTGATGAGGGGCGTCTCCTCGTCCGGGTCGTGCACCTCGTCGGTCCCATCGTCGTCCTCGGGCAACATCAGCAGCGGCGTTGTCTCAGTGTGCCGGTAAATGTCCTGCGGGGTCCGCTTAACCTTGCGGTTGGCCACGGGCGTACCGGCGCCGCTGCCAGCCGTGCCGCCAGGCGAGGAGCCCCTTAGTGAGTCGGTACTCGTGGTCCCGTTGCTGTTGTGCTCCTCCGAGATGGTCTCGGGTATTTCCACACCCCTGAAGGCCGAAGCGGGCATATAATTATACTCGTTCAGCAGGTCGTGGGGCAGGCTGGAATCCAGCAGCCTGTCAATATAAAGGTATTGCTGGATCAGGTAGTTGGTACGCTCATAGTACTCCCGGATGGGCTTTTTCATTTGTTTCAGCTCCTCCTCGGTCTTCCAGTACTTCTCCCACTGGTAACGAGGGTTATTCTTGCCTATCAGGCGCATAGAGCGCATGTGCGGGCCGTTGAGGATGGCGCTGAGACGGCGCTCATGATCGCGGGCCCGATTGTGTTCGTCGGCATCCACATCGTCGGCGTAGGCACCGGCCTCCTCGTCATGTGGACCGGCAGGATGGGTCAATGAGGTAAAGGAGCCGCGCGATCGGATAAGGCTGGCCAGAGCGCTATTTCCCTTAGGTGCTACGGGGAACGGATGATCGTCGCCCTGTAGCAGAAGAAACGAAGACTGGCGCTTGTACGACGACGAGCTGCCGTTGGGGGACGTCATGGTGGCCACGTAATAGCAGGGGGTTGTGACTTTTTTTTGGGGGGGTGTTGTTGGTGTTTGTGTGGTTCTGGTTCTGGTATAGTGTGGTGTGGGCTAGTGAAAAGTAGCGTGCAGCAAGGGGGTGGGCGTAGCAAGAATTGATGCAGACCCGAAAGAGCGATGATGGAATAGGTACGTAGTAAAGAAAGAAAGGACAGAGAAGCAACTATCGACCAGTAACGTGAGGCTATTCACGGTGATGGAACCGATGGGTGATGCCAAATAACGACCAAAACTTTTAGCCCAGCAACCCGTCCGAACCAGGTTCCGAATCCTTTTTCGGGGTCGATTGTGTAGATGCCAAATTGACAAATCAAACTAAAAACTCCAAAGGATGGCAGTTAACGCGAAAAAGAGAGTGAAACAACTTTGATCGTCCAGCGAGCCGCTAAACTGCGGTTTTTTGTTGATTTGGGCGGATGGCGGCGAGTTTGATCTTTGTGATGCTTTTTCAGAGAGCGACCAAACGACAAAAGGACGATGTAGGAAATAACAAATAACAAAAAAATAAAAATGGTGTAGAGTTACTGCAGGAGCGCAGATGGAAATTTTGGTACCCGCTGCCGGTCGTTAATGATCTGCAGAGCGGCAACGCACGCGACCGCTACCCACAGCCCACCAGCCTCTTTTGTTTTGTCCTGACTGCCCTGACTGACTACACGCCAAACCAACCAGACAAGGAAAAAAAAAAAAAAAAAGATAGACAGAGTCGGGGCCGATGCGAGGGCCCGGACTTGCTCAAAACGGCTCGCTCACACTCACCCAGACCCTTACCCACCAGCAAAATTCAAAGGGCCTCAAGTGCAAGTTTTCCCGAGCAACCATCAACCATCCAATTTCAATCCAATTGAAACCACGCAGTTGGGGCGCGGTCCGACTCATTCGGAGGAAAACCTTGCCGAGCAAGAAAAAAACTCTAACAGATACAGTCGCGCTTGGCATAGCATTTTGATGAACAACATTGTCAAATATATTTGGTAACGCGATTTAAAATATTGTTGATCCTGTGCTCTTGCTTGGTAGCTTTCGGTAGGTAGTTTGACCATTTTGTTTCAATTAGCTTCAGGGCGAATAGGAATCAATGGGTGGGTTAGTGGGATCGAGTGAGATGCCCGGGCGGGTTTGACGAGACAAAGATCCTCCCGACCCTCCCTCACCTTACCTTCGCATCGCATCGCCTCGCCTCGGCGCAGATCCTACAAGTAATTCAGTGTATCAAAAACCCCCCACTGGACCTTTTGTTGAACAAGCTGTCCTCGGCTGAACTGAGCTGAGCGCACGTGTACCGAGTGGGGTTCAGCCTACGGATTGCAAGAAGCTGCGTTGGGTGCTTACGCAGTAGCTTCAGTGCAACGACTGGCTAAAAAGGGTGTGCTACAAGCCCGCAACCCATAAACACCTACCACTTGGCATGATATCATCGGTTGATACCGTAGGGCAAGAGGGAGCTTTCGTCTTGATATGGGCTCATTTTGCGCTCAGCCACGTGGATGTTCCTCATTATCTCTGCATCAATGGTCTGTCTGTCTGTCTGTCTGTCTGTTCCGTCGAGTATACATCGGATGAGGGGCTGGCGAATTTCTTTAACGGACGGTATTGGTATATCAAAAAAATACATACAATGCTTGTCTTGACTGACTTAGCTCTCTGCCTCCTTCTCACGCAATGCAATGTTGGATGTCTGTGGGTTACCTATGCAAATGTTTCGTCCGAGTCAAAACCTCGAGACGCATGCAAACTCAACACCGGTCGTCCGATCCGGATAAAAGTGAACATGTCTGTTTTTATTTCCTATGCACGCTACGATCTCAACAAGTTGTTCCCACGAGTTACTTCCTTCTGAGTATACGGTCAGCGCCCTGCATGATGCTAGCTTGGCGTTGCGCGAGGTCGTAAATTGGATGATATGCCGTCCATTAAAGTACCACAGCCTAGGAAATGTTTCGGGAAAGTCGACACGAGCAAGAAAAAATGCCAGCCACAATCCCCAAATATCTCACTATCCATTAGAACCAAAATGCTGCGCCCGATGCAAGCTCCATTAAAGATATTCCCCCTCCATCGTCAAGGCGGCCCGATGGCCGATCAACACGAACCAACCCCTCCCCTCACCAGTGGTAAGCTCATCACTAGTCCAGTCTTGATGTCATTGTTCACTTTGTTCGATCGACGACTCTGCCACGCTAAAATGTAGGGTCAGTCCCTAGGTCTGGAACTCGATCTGACAAAAATGAGGAAGGGTAAGGAGCTTTTCCCATGCCCGTGACACTTTGGATATACGTTTTGCAAAGTCGTAGCTGGTCCCCGATTGAGGAATTGAAAAACCTCCATTAGTCATTCTGCATAACACGATCACGACATGTACACCGGTTGGTGAGCATTGTATTCCACCCGAGACTGTCTTGCCAAGAGAGACTTATTGCCAGGCACATGCGGGAAGGAAAAAAAAAATACCAAGCCAAGGATCAGTTTCCTTTTGAGTCTTTGATTTTCAAAGTGGCTGCAAAAATTTCCGGTTGAAGGCAAATACAGATAAGACTTGTAATCAAAAGCAAAAGTGATAAAGAAAAGTAACCTAGAAGAATGGAAAAAAGCAATCCGAGGCTTGCACGATCAAGTTCGCAACGGTGAATAGGAGGGAACACTACCAAGCCTTCCCCAGGGTGCTTCGCCCAAGTCTAGCCTAGACTGGTCTAAAACTGCAACATGCAAAGCAAACAAGTATCAAGCTCCTCCGCGCTTGGAAGAGGCGACAAGCTTTGTCTTTGGCCAAAATGTTCGATTTCAGGCAATGATGTGCGGACCCTGGAATTACTGGATCCTTTGTGCATATATTACGTGGATTGTTACCCAGTCTTTTCAGTTTCTATTTGCGGAATTACCAAGATAACCAATGATTTTGCCCCAAACCCTCTCGTGTTCGCTCTGCATCAAGCAGAAGATCGATCCCTGATTTGGCCTACCGCGGACCACAAAACATGATCAAAAAGTGGCTCAGGGGCGAGCATGAAGAAGCAATAAAGGGGAAACTTGATGAGAAGAAAATAAACAAAGGGATTGGGCTACAGTGGCAAAGTAAAAAAGTAAAGCCCTAACGTCATTTGATAGGTACAGAGTCTGAATTACGGGATTCATCCAGAGACCTTTGCTTGCTTCGTTCCACGGCCTTGAGAGCTGAGGAAAGAAGTAAACAACCCCTGCATCATGTTTTTCTTCAGCTCACACTTGGCACCAATGTGAGTGGCACAGAGTATGTGCAAAGTAAATCTTTTTCTCCCTGTCATATTCTTTTTCTAATTCTCATTTTGGCTTACAGTTTCCAACTGGCTTGGTTCGTCAAAATCTACGATTTTGCCGCCGCAAACGCCTCCTCAAAAAGACCAAGACAATCTTCGCTCGTGTTTTGTCCAGCTGGTTCTTTCCTCCCCCCAGGAGACCCAGAAAATAAGGTTGATGGAGACGGGCGACGGCGGCTCTCTTGTCGTTGCTAGTACTACTGGTTAAAACAGGCAGGAGAAGAAAAACCCGAAAAAAAATGTGGGCTTCGACGCCATAACGGAATACGAGATGCTTTTAACACTGTACCTCAATTGCTTTTTCCCTCCCCCTCCTTTAAGTGCTTACTACTTGCAGCATGCAATGAACGATCACGTAGCCAAATGCGCAGCAGGACTGAAAAGAAATGCACACAAAGGAGAGGATCGCGTACTTGTGCATGATAGGATCACGGCATGTTCCGCAGCCTAAATTCACAAAGCGATTCTTTCGCAGCAGCTATTGTATTTTTTCTCTCTCTCTTTTCTTTCGGTTCGTCAACGTGAACAGGAAGAAAAAGCCATTGGGAGAACGGCTCCTGTCATCTTGTTCGCATCGGGTCCTAAATTGCTAATTCTAGGCTAGACAAGGGTTTGGCCGGGGGCGTGGCTGACGGAGGGAGAATGATAGGTGGCCCTTCTTACTAAATTTTGCTAGCAAGCGGTGAACCAGCGGCCCACTAGAGTTAGGTCTAGCAGAAAGTAAGATAAGGTGCCTGTCGGCCTTGCCTGTTCCTTTTTATTTTATTTCCTAATGTGTGACTTGTCTTGGTGGGAAAGGCTTGAATGCGCATCTCATTAATAGATCGAGGCTGGAGTCCTTTAGTCTCGAGGTCATGGGAGCTGGAAAGCTGGGGAAATGAAATTGGGGTGTATTGATAAATGAAATTGAAATGTACCAATGACCTGTCAAGCGCCGCATCACGTTTCTGCGGAGCAATCATTCAGCTTACAGGAAAATACGACGGTGCAAGTAGAGTTCTCGCCCCGGAAGAGACAAAAGTTATTGCTGTAGGTGACTGACTACACCTGGTGGTGCTGCTGCTGTTGCTGCCAGGCACGGTTCCTGCCGCGTCCGCCCTTGCCGCCGAATCAAGACACACAATGAATGGCATGGAAGTTTTTGGTGCAAAAGGCCTGGCCGGGATATCATTATCTCGATCGTTCTTCCCGTTGCCCCCCGACCTTCCAAGTTATTCTTTACATCTCTATGATGATCATACCGCAAAAAGAAATCGGGGCACGGCGGAGAAAGCGAACGACCGTGATGTGGATCAATAAATTCGGGTATGGATCTCAATTAGCAGGGGAAGGGGTGAACCGTCAATGTGGGGAATCTACTTTTCTCTTGTGGTTCCCGTCCTGATTGCCTTGCTGCGGGTTCCTTGCCCAAGATATCCATCCTAATCATGAACCAATATTACAACACTCGCAGAAATTATATAATGCGCTGATATATGGGGCTCGTGGGTGACAAGAGTAGACAGGAAGGAGGTTTTACGCCGGCACAGGATCGGAGAAAAAGAGAATAAAGGAGTTGAAAAAAAAAGGAGACCAGAGCTTCGGACAACCGGTTGTTTCGGAATGTTTCTTTGTCGTTGGCGAACCAGTAGGTCAGGCCATAAAAGCAAGAAATAAATCAGACAGAGCGGCTATGGTTACCAGGAAAACAAAACAAACAAGTAGATGAAGAGTTTCAGTGGCACTCGGGAGCGCATTCACGACTTACAGTACAGAGCTAACAAGCTGCGTGGTGGTAGCACGCAGTGGATAAGGGGCAGCAGCGCACAGCACCAACGGTATGATTGACGCCGTACGGACCTGCAGCTTCCAAGGCCAGGCGGCCATCTGAACCAGAACCAAACTCTTGACCGGGCATTTGGACAACGGTTTCCGGGATGGCGATTGGGTCAAGGCCACCACATCGGGCACGTCTCGGCCTCTTCTTTACTTTCTACGAAACGATTCTTCCCGCTCAAGCTTTATTTTTGCTCTTGTCTCTGTCTGCTGCCTCTCCACACAAGCACCGATGGGGTCATCATTGTTCGTGTTGCGGAGGTCGCACGTTTCTGGATGCTCATGGGTCCTGTAAAGAAGCAGCCTGAGTGGGGAATCAATTCGACAAGTTAATGCAGGGCTTTCCGAAAGCACCGGCCGCTAATGACCTGCACCCACCAATGGGTGTGCAAACAGACATTTAAAAAAAAAAAAAAAAAAAAAAGGACTGGCAATGGAGTCAAGCACTGCCCGTACCGTGAAAGGACCGATCGACGATCTTATAGAGCACAAATCAGGAAACGAAAGCAATAATACCAAGTATTTTGCAGACCTATAGCAGAAATCGGCAGTGAATAAATTCCGAGTACGTTAAAGTGACCATAGGTAAGAAAAGGCAGCGGCCAATATTTCCACAAAAATCAAAATCCGTACCTGGATTACCGACTTGGTTGGCTGTCAGTGACCAACACACCCTCACCCCTTTAGCCAAGCGCTGCTAGCGAGTAGTAAATTTGTACCTACACCAACGCCCCCAGAAGCGTCTGGCTGACAGGGAGACGAGGAGCAAAAGAGCGCGCGGGCGGTGCAGCAGGTGCTTTTTTGTCTTTCTCTGCTGCCCTGGAACAGCCCCAGTCGCCCTTAGCGTCCCAACCAACGGTATCCATGTTCCAACCGGACCTGCCCAGCCCTGCCCCCTGCTCAGAACCCTTGCCTGGCCCTTGGTTCCTTTTTTCGGTCTTGACTACTACCGTCCAGCTCCCGGGCGCCGCTCATTCACACTCGCACATCATTGACTCCCCCCTGGGCCCATTTGGACGGGCAACGCGCTGGACTTGGACTTTTTTTTTTTTGCGTGGCACCACTTTGCATTACCTTTCTGCTGAAAACTTCGACATCATCTCTCTTCGCTTTCTCCCGCCTCGTCCTTCACCCTTCCCGAAATTCTTCGACTTCGTATCGATTGGTTCTTTGAAGGTGTGCACGAGCGCTGGACAAAGTGCATAGCCAAGGGGGGAAACGCTTGTCTACCCGGAAAATTCATACAGAGCGGCCCTTATATCTTTTTTTTCTGGTTATATCTTATTTGTGTTCATGTTTTATTTTGCCACAGCGGCCTGTTTCCTATTTTCGTCCCGTTTCGTCCTTCGTCAGAAGGAAGTAGCTACGTACGCCTAGGTCCGAACTCGTTTGCGCGCGCCTGTCACGCACCAAACCAAAGCTACTGTTCGTTCAGTCAGCCAACTGTTCTTGCCTGTCGTCCCAAGCCTTTTCTGCTGCATATTTTGCCACCCTGCGACCGCGACACGAAAAGTCAAATCATAGAGAGCACCAAGTGACCAAAAAAAGAGCCCTATCGAACCAACTGAAGTCGCCTGCATGCATCATTCGTTGTGTGTGAGGTAGCACAGTCATTCTTTACAATATTGTCCTTTCGGATTGAAAGACAATTACTGTTATAACGTGAGTTTTTTTTATTCCTTACTGCTGGCTTAGATTTGTTGCGTCGCTCCCATCAGCCCGCCGCGCACTCGTTTGCAATGAGAACATGCAGATCCACGACCCCGCGACAGTCACCCATTTCGGAAGCCGTGACAGCATCTCATGGGCAGCCCCGAAGACTATGCATGCTTGGTTGTCCAGTAGTCAGTCACCGTCTTACGACGCCAGCAGGCCTGTCTTTTACGGTGTCCAGCTGGATCACTCCTGCATTGGCACCGTCGCACCGGCAGCGATCATCATTAAGCTCCGAACATACCCGAATACCTCAGCTACCAGCACCGAATTTCTCACGAGCTGCGCGGTGGCTTGTCGGGAACCTACATGTCCAGACGCCAAGGCTGACAACAAACCTCAACTAACTGTAATATGCAGTCATCCGATCGAGTGTCTCTCGCTGGTCTACTTGGGACTCTTCCCAACCGTTCGCTACCCAACCGACACCGAATTCTCATCGATCACGATCACGCTTACAGGAGGAAACTGTTTAGCGGAATCCTCGCGATCTGAGTTCTAAAAACCACATTCTACCTCATCCAGCAACCTTCATTTGATTAATTTATAGGCCAACGAGGTCAACGAGCGGCCCCGGCGGCTCGAAAACGATTCTATATGCCTAGGTTTCCGGTTTCGTTTGGCAGGCGGAGGTCGACCGCAGACAGCTTAGATCATGGTGCCGTAGCAGCAGAACCATCGTTCCGCGTCCTCGAGAGGCCTGATGCCTCCAATGGCAAATCTTTTGATGGCGGTGCCCGGAACTCGGCCTACAAGCCAGGCCACAACCCAAAAGCTTCCATCTCCGTCGACCTCACTCCGATGGACGACAACATTTTTGCAGACTTGAAGACCACAAATCGGTACGTACCGTCGAAATTTCTCTTGTTCTTCTTATTCTTTCTTTTTCGATCGTGCCGCTGCCCGTTAATATACGGGAAAGCAAAAAGAGCTAGGATTTGGTGGTTCCATTTAAAAATTCGTGTCTCAGCCTAGCATGACACATGGTTTTGGCGAAACCCCCCATGCTGCCTTGGTTGGGAAAATTAGCTGGCCTGTGCTAGGTGCCTAGAATCAGCCTCAGCCCCATCACAGCTCAGGGGCTGCAACACCGTGGGCCTTGTGCCGGGAGAAAGTCAATTTCGCCTCTTGGGCATCGCCATTGCTAGTTTTATGCTAACTGAAAGCTCAAGTAGTGGTAGTGGTCTGTCAAATAATACCACGAAATCCTCATTAACCGACAATTCCTCCCGACACAGTAACGCTTCTACTGCTCCCTCCTCCACCCACGAAAACGTTGCTGCCATCCCCGAAGATTCCAAAAGGCCAGTACCCAAGAAGTCATACCAAGACATTCCTCTCCCCCCGATTCCGAAGTCGTCGAGCAGCGGATTTCTCAGAGCTGCCGGCCGAACCTTGTCATTTGGAACGAAGAAGAACCTATCTTCAAGCTCTGTGGGACAAGAGTCAGATATGCAATCATCGGCTGTCGACCAGCACGGGCCAGAGCAAATATCTACTGTAGGAAGACCTCGAACCACGACATCATCTACAACGAGCACAGCCACCCCGCCCAAGCTTGACGAATCGAGCTCTTTTGACTTGGGTGGTGATTTTAGCAAGATGCTTAGCTTTGAGAAGAGGAAGAGCACTCTGACGTTGAAGGATGACCAGAATGGCCGTCAGGCTCTGGGGCCCCGTTCCTTGACTGGAAATCGTCTGAACCAACCTCAGCCTTCGCCTTTGACGATCGACAAAACTTCGCGGATAGAACCGTCACCATTTTCTTGGGGTAGTCATCACTCTGGAGATGGCCTGCTAAACAGCCCCAGCCACGGCAACGAGAATGCTCCACCAGTCCCGAAACATGGCTCTACATACTCATCAAGGCCACAGGGCCCGTCTCCGTCCTCTTCGGAAGGAAACCTACAGGCCGGTCACCTGGGTAACGATAGGAGATTGTCTGGAGAGGGCGAAGGAGAGGACACCTCACTCTTAAAAGATATTTCTACAGCGACCAGATTCCTGAAGAGCGGCAACGCACAAACCGGTAACGGTCGGTATCGGAGGGACGAGGACACTTTGGGATCCGGTTACAAGCAGTTTTCGAGCCCCAAAGATGATGAAGATCTTTTCGACACAAGCCTAGTGAACTCGAGTAGAGCGGCAAGGCGCTACGTTGCTGAGAAGCCCAGCCCACCTCGCAACAAGGTCATGACTCCTGCTGAGTTTGAGAGATATCGTCAAGATAAGGAGAGGGGCTCAGAGAACGGAGATAAGTCTCCGACGAAAGACGACGATGACGATGATGAGGATATCAACTATGAGGATGACGATGATGAGTTGGAGAAGTCAAAGCAGGCCGCTAAACAAAGGCAAAAGCAGGAGGCACACATGACAGTCTACCGGCAGCAAATGATGAAGGTCACCGGCGAACCGGCGACTGGAGTTTCTGCCCGTCCTGGATTTTCGGCTTCATTCAGCACACCCAACCTGCTTCAGCCCCGTGGTCCGTCCCCCAACAAGTCTGTTGACGCATCGGGCGAGTCGGATGAGGATGAGGAGGTCCCCCTTGCCATCTTGGCCGCACACGGGTTTCCGAACAAGAACCGCCCACCACACCGCCTCAGCACGATGATGTCAAACCCCAACCTCAAGGTTGCTGCGCAAGCAAGCTACGCTCGCCCGGGCTCTTCACATGGCGATTCTCCTGCCTCTAATGGTCCATCACCCTCAAGCGGTCGTCTCCCAGCTTTCGCCAGGAACCTTCCCCAAGATCCCTTCGTTGGGGCTGGGCTCGTGAACCATCCAGTTAGGGAAAGTCTTTCCTTCGGTGCTGGTGCGCCCGCTGCCCTCCAAACTCCTGGCGTGCCGCCTGGAGGTTTGGTAGGTGTCATTGCCGGCGAGGAACGCGCTCGTGCCTTGCGCCGGGGCAGCCCTGCCATCGATACACACAAGCCTCTGATGCCAATGTCAGGGCCCGGCGCCTTTGATCCCCTTGGTGCCGTTCCCTCTCATATGATGTATCCGGCCCCTAACCCCCGACCGCTCTCGACAGTCGATCAAACGCAAGCGCAAATGAACCAGATGCAGCAGTTCATGCAGATGCAAATGCAATTCATGCAGATGCAAATGATGCAGTCAAATGGCAATCGCATGTCACAAATTCCCCAGATGGCACCGCAAATGCCAGGCATGCCCGGCGGACAGATGCTAGGCAACGGAATGATGGGCAATCCGGGGGACATGCGGCACAGCTTTGTGGACAATGGGTCTATGTTTGACCTGCCTATCCGCCCCGAGCAGCATGGCCGTAGCATGAGCATGAGCATGGTGCAGCCCAGCTCGGCCTCTTGGATCCAGCCACCAATGCCAGGCCCCGGGTACACTCCAAGCATTCGCGTTCAGGGCGCCGGCTATGCGCCTTCTATCGCACCGTCCGAAAGGAGCAACATCGGACTCCCCGGTCGCTACCGCCCTGTGTCTCAGATGCCGGCTGCTGCCCCTGCCGAAACTCGCAAGAGTTCGACTATGTCAGGAGCCCTCGGCTGGGACCAACCACGCACCAAGAGTCCGCTTGGATTTGGCGCAGCCAAGACGCCTAGCCCGGGCCCGGATGCGGCTCACAGCAAAAAGACGATTACTGCCGTCGCTGCAGATGATGAAGACGAGGACGACGAACAGGCCTGGGCTGCTATGAAGCAGAAGCGGGAAAAGAAGCGGTCGCTTTGGAAGTCTAAGAAGAGCTTCGGAACTGACCTCTCCCTCATGATCAAATAAACGACTCGAAAATAAGCAGCTCATTGCTGGCTGAAAAGATTGCCCATTTCTCTCTTTCTTTTTCTCTCACATCATTTTTGCGGAACATAGCGTTCGGTGTGGCAGGGAAGACGATATTTTTCCTTCTCTGTGTATGCATTCCTGGATTTTCTTTATCCGTTTGGATCTTTTGTGTTTGTGGCCACTGGTCGGAAACTAATCTCGCCTCATACTACCTGACATTCAGTTCTTTTGGTTTTGGTGTTGGGCTCGCGCATACACAAGAAATATTTAATCTGTTGCTTGTCTTGGATACTTTGCTCTTTGTTTGGTTCGCACTTGTTTGAAAAGAGCACCACACCTCGTCACAGCACAAATCTGCCTTTTGTATACCAACTGGGCCCACAAACCCTGTCACTAAAAGTGCATGCGTTATTATTGCTTTGGTTGCGCACAGCCGCATTGGTTTGCTAATTTTGGTTGCGTTCTTGCCCTCACTCACACTCGTTTGCTTGTTTTTGTCTTTTCCTTTTTTGCTTCTTTTTATCACGGTGGTACGGACGAGCGACAGGAACGGGAGAAAAGAAAGTAGAAGGGAGACAGACGGAGGGGACAACGAATTTGTACAGTGGATTGTTTTCTATGCATGAAAGAACGTTGTCATGATAGACTGATCCAAAAATGGTCGCAAAGGCAACGACGGAAATAGAGAAAACCCAATGCCGCCATTTGCCGTATTGAGGTGGAAGCCTGTGGCCTCTACGTCAACTTCGTCCATAATCTAATTTACAAGCCTTTTGAATCATACTCTTACTATATTAAGCCGCAGCAAATTGCTCATTTTTCTGGAATTGATTGTTGATATTCTTTTTTTGTCAGGCAAGCACAGTGGTCTAGGAAGATATCCTATTAGACTCTCTTCGCTGATTTTACTGTCAAGACGTCTTTTTCTGCTTTTATTCTTCAACATTCCCCGGCGCTTCACTCGGTCTTCCCCGCAGCCCAGTCCCTCCTCCTGACGCCCATCTCGACGGCAGCCAGGCCCCAATCCTCGCCGTGGTTGTGGCTGCCCTCGATGACGCCGGCGCGGGCCTTGGCCTGGTCGTCGGTCAGGACGGTCAGGACGCCAAAGATGACGGGGACGCCCGTGTCGAGCTGGACGCGCATCAGGCCGTGCGATACGGCGTCGGCAATGTACTCAAAGTGCATGGTCTCGCCCTTGATGAGGACGCCGATGGCGATGAGGGCGTCAAAGGGACCGGTGGAGGACGTGTTGGTGGTCGGGAGCGCTGTAAGGTCCGTAGTCGAGGAGCCAAGGAGGTCGCCGGCCGTCAGGGATGGGCCGGAGCTTGGGGTTTGGAGCTGGGATGCTGAGTAGAGCCTGTATTTTGAGCGGGTTGTTTGGATCGGCTTGTTAGTTTTATGTCAGGACAGTATGGTTTTGGGCAGTGAAACGAAGTGTGAAAGTGTGAGCATTGTGACAACAGAATCCGAAACCAAGCTGCGTTTTCCCCATGCTACCAGTACAAGACAAGGTTGGAGGGAGGGAAAGAAAGAATAGGGGCGGGTTTGACCTCTGCACGGCGATTGGCAGCTCCCACGACCCCGGGACGCTCTGCACGACTATGTTGGACTCCTTGACGCCGCATGCCAACAGCTTGGCCTTTGTACCGGCCAACAGCGGCTCGATGATGGTCTCGTTCCAGCGCGCGTGCACAATGCCGATGCGCAGGGCGGAGCCGTCGTGCTGCTGCGGGGTAGGACCTTTGGTGTGCATCTTTTTGGGGGTTTAAAGGGTGGTTTGGTCTAGATAACGTTTTGTATGAAGTATATGTCTATCTCTTGTTTCTCTTTTTTCTTTTCTTTTTTCGTTCCTGGTCGGTTTTCGTCGAGAATGATTTTGCTAAAAAGGATTGGCCCGGTTTCGGTAGACAGTTGCTTTGGTGTTGGATGGAGAGGGGTAAAATAAAAAAAAAGGTACCTCTACTTTACCTTGCTCTTGGCTGAGCTATGATGCTTGTTTCAATTGAAGCCCCTTGCGCGCGCGTGCACTGAGTGGATGGATGCGCGCGAATGCGGGGAACGAACCGAACGAACTTGTGTCTGAGCGGGGAGGACAGGGGTGGTGCGATTGGACCTTGGCAAGTGACGTCTTGGCTCCATTGGAGATTGATAGAGATAGATGTCTCCTAATTGACTAACACGTACGTCTTGCTTACTGATATTCGCCCACATAGATTGATTTGACCACATAGCGTCAGCTTTTTGAGTTGCTGATTACAATTGTTGAAAGAAACTTTGGGCTTTGGAAGCTCAGTACCTCGAAGTGGGTCACATTTGCAAATGCATGTAAGATAGTTGCAGATGCCACGCCGAGTCTCGTGCCTGCCTCATTGACCTGCTTGTTGATTGAGGCCCGGGAAAGGAAAGAGCGACAGAGCACAGAGAGGATAGCCACGTGCAGCTTCCCTGAATGGAAACTCGAGGAAACAGAGTAGTTCAATCTCGCTGGTGAAGACAACGATGGCTTTATCTTGTTTTTTTGCTTTTCTTGTTTTGTAATCCATTTCCTGCGTCATCGTTCGGACCAGGCATCAGCGGCCAGCAATGCGCTTCATTCAGCCTATCTTATGGACATTCTTATGCAATAATAATTGATCTATATCAGAAACTCTATCTGTTAGTTTTCGTTTGTAATCTACGTGCCGAAGGCCCTGAGGAAGCCTAGTGCTCGATATCATGCCTATTGCTCCACTACCGCAAGACACGGTGCGCCTGCTGCGTGCCCATGTGGTGATCAGTACGCCCGTCTCCATCGTCAAGGAGCTGTTGGACAACTCAATTGATGCCAAAGCCACCAGCATCGAGGTGGTCGTCTCGCGCAACACGGTGGACAGAATAGAGGTCCGGGACAATGGAGTAGGGATTGAAACTCGGGACTTCGAAGCACTAGGGCGCCGTGGCCATACGAGCAAATTAAAGTCGGCCGACGAGCTGGAAAGTATTGGCGGAACATTTCTCGGGTTTCGTGGTGAGGCTCTTGCGGCCATGGCTGCTGTCGCAAAGGTAACGGTCACCACAAGGACGGCTGCAGACGATACGGCAACTGTCTTTGACTTGCTTGCGAATGGCAAAGGAACCCTCAAGCACTCCATCAAGTCTACACCTGTAGGAACAACCGTGACGGCCACGGATATGTTTGAACGCTTGCCAGTGCGGAAGAAGGTAGCGATCAAAGAGGCCAACTTAACCATGGCAAAGATGAAGCAGCTTCTCACGGCGTATGCGTTGGCCAGGCCGCGGCTGAAGCTTTCCATCAAGGAGATGGGCATGGCCCATCCATGTTTGTCCTATTCACCTCGACCTGATGCAACAATGAAAGCGGCCGCAATGTGTCTGCTTGGATTGGATCTCGTTGCGCACTGCGGCGAAACTATCCACAGGACAGACGCTTCGACAAAACGCAGAAATCTCGCCAGTAGTATTTTTGGTGAGCCTGCAAACCAATATGTGGGTGATGTCGAGATTATCGCTCTTCTTCCTGCTCAAGGTTTTGACCCAGTCAAGATCTCGAACAAAGGTGCTTTCTTCTCTGTTGATTCTCGACCAATGTCCTCCTCAAGAACAGTTTTCAAGAAAATTTACGCTCGCTTCAAGAAGTGCATTGCTAAATGTCTTGAGACGCCCGGTAATGGGAAGCAAGTCAAGGAGCCCTTTATTGCACTGAATATCAAGTGTCCCCACGGCAGCTATGATGTGAACCTTGAGCCTGCAAAGGATGATGTGCTCTTTGCCAATGAGCAATCGATCATTGATGCGTCCGATGCTTTGTTTGAGAAGACATACGGTCTTTCTTCTTTGCAAGGTGAGGTTGAGAGAACCAGCAAACTGAGCCCAGTAAGTGTAGTCAACTCGGAGGAGAATATGGCAAGTATCAATATTCTTTCCAAGAATGGCTCGATGAAAGCCGGGGGCATTGACTTCTCATCAAGTCTCGTTCAGCCATTCGATACTCCTCACCAGGTACTACGTCCACTTAACCCCAATGAGTATAATGCAAAGGATTTATCAATAGGTTATTTGCTGACATTCAAGATATATATACAGGAATCTGGCTCTGGTGACACTGGCAGGGCCCTTGCTACGCTTGTCAAAAATGCTTCAATCAAGCAGACAACATTAAGAGATGGAGCCCAGTGGAGTGTCAGCATGATGGATGGTGAGAGCAGCGACGACGAAGGCTCACTTCCAACTCAAAAGCAGCCTGCCAAACAGATGAATGGCACTATCGGGCTGTGTGTTGGATCGGAATCGACAGTCCCAACCTCACATCATCAGGAGGAAGACGTTTCGCGGCCCCTGGAGGGTGTCAATCCTTGGATGCTTGCAAAAATGAACGCTGCCATCAAGCAAAAACAGATCAATGAATCTCATCCTGTACCTCCTGACCCACCAGACTCTACTAGAACCACCCTGCAATCCCAGATACCGTTGCGCGAGCCTCAATTCCCACGTCCAGAGCTCGCTCCTGGTCAAGCATTATGGGATAAGACCCCAGCCAGCGATGCTCCCATCTCCCCGCCGCGTTTCCCTGCTGTTAGAGATCTGGAGTTTACAATTTTTGGCCAATCACCGGTGCTGTCACCAATGCCAGCTCATCCTCCAACTCACGGAAACTTATTTAGAAGTCCTTTGCCGTCAGGCAATCAAGAACGTTGGAAATCATCAAGTCCATCCCCAACCGGCCCACAACAGGCGCCACATCCTGAGAGCAACTACCAAACTCCGCCATCGTCTTCAGGAGCCGATCAAAGATCTCGCGGTGAGAGATCCAACAAAAGAGGAGGCGCTTTGCGGGGCGGCGGTCAACAGCTTCGACAGAGCAAGCTGTTTTCAAGGAATGTTTGGAAACCGAATCGTCCGAAGGGTGATTCTGAAAGCTTTGTACCAAACTTGCGTAATCCTGAGCCGAATGGCTCTGGTGACTTGATGCCCCCTCTTGTATCCCCTGAACTTTGGGGAAAACAGCCTCAAAGGCTGCTGTTGCCATCGCAACAAAACAGTCGCGATGGAGCTCCTTCAGATCTCATAGTTCGCGGGAGACAAAACCCGCGCAAGGAACCTTCTGGAAGATCTTTTGCCGCTGCGACCAAGCCTTTTTCCCCCATTATTTCGATAGGAGCTCCAATACAGCCAGAGATCACTACCGGGCGGGCTTTTTTGCAATGCGAAGCTTCCCCTATGGAGGGTGATATGCCTAACCATGAAATGAGCTCGCGTCCAGCCACGAGAAGACGAAGTCGTTCAAGGTCTGGCAGACGCTCGAAGAGGCTCAAGAGCAGCATTTTGGCCCTGGAGACTGCTACTCTAGATACCTTGGGGTTGGAGATATGGAAAGAAAAATTCGACTTCAACCTTTTGCTGGCTCTCGAAGAGCGACTGTCAGTAATTGATGATTATCTCATGACTGGGGATATCCACGAGGGACTCTTGATAAACCAGGACACATTGGGTGGCATCGAGGCGCAGCTCAAATCAATTCTGTACGACCACCTGGTAGACGAAGACGGACAAAGGTGTGACTGCGAGATCGACTTGCGTCGAGCGATGGTGGGAGAATAGGCGTGAGAATCATCTATGTCATCTCTGACAGGCACAGTATGCGATTGACGCAAAAGATTGGTCATGGAGACAGTCCGACGGGATATGTATTTTAAAGGGCTATCGATTTTGCTGGATATTTTGCTTGACTGGATTTTTTCTTTGCTTGGTTGGAAGGCTTCGACAATTAGTCCAGATGATGTGGTCGAGTAGATGACAATGTCAAGAGCTATAAGAAATTGAGCCAATGCCTCATAGCTAGAAGATGCAGGTAAATAGCTTAGTTAAATAGCCCAAGGCGGGAGCTTTGTCCAGTTCTCGCCTGCTTGTCATTTATCCTGTTCATGATGGTGTCTGAGTGAGGATACAGTAGTCGGAACTTACAGTGGGTGGCACGGTGGTTTTTCCATGCAGCGTGGAGAACTTGAGGTTTCGGACCAGCGATCGGCAAAATCCTCGCCAACACGGAGATGCCGGCAGGCGCCAAAGAGTAGTTACAAACTCTGGGTGCCCTTTGAGATGGCCCCGTAGCCGTCATTGGCAAGCTCGTCATTCTGGGGCCTCGACCACCTCCTCCCACCGAAAACAGGCGAGCGTTCTATATAGTCGAGAACATACTTCTCGATTAGTTGGACGTAAGAGTCCAGAGCCTTCTGTATAGGGCCAAGCTGGACGAATCTTTCTTTTCTGCTCCATGAGCTTGAAGTTGGGGGTGCGGGGGCAGTCGTGAACTATATCACTTCCAAAACAAAAACTGCCGTCTTCGGAGGGCGGTATATACCTGCTTGCATTGATGTTCTGCAGCTTGCCGTTTCAGAAAAAAAAAAGTCCGCCCATCGAGAGCAAGGTAAAGACGTCGCCGTGCTTCTGCCGGCATCGAGAGTGGGAAGCGGTAGGGCTCCGTGCCCGTAGGAGTCGGTGTTGTTTGCCGATGCAAGCAAAAACTCTTGTGACCAAACAGCCAAGGAAGGTGATATTTATCCCCCTACATGATTTGCAATATGCTACAACGCTCATGGCCAAACTGACCGGCTTGTCCTCTTTATTTATGATGATCGTGCCCCATTTTGCCTGCCGGTATGGCCTCCAACAGAACACGAATACGAGCCCGAGACTCGGAGAACATGCGAGGCTTCATCAATAGGTACACGACCTACCCATCTGGGATCACTTTTGGTTTAATGCTGGGTTCCGGTTGGCTGGGAGACTTTGCTTTTTCTTTTGTGCCAAGCAAGAAAGAGCCAAGACCGTTAGGCTGCTGTACTCTGACAGACCAAGACTACCCCCACTGACCGGATCCTGTATAATATTTAGTGCGTGTCGCGGGATAGGTATGCAATCTTTTTCATGTCGGTCTTGTCCCATTATGTTCAGTTCAATCAAGTCAAAGAAATTCTGATTTGAAAAGGGCCTTTTCTGAACCGTCGGCTATGCGTCACTACACACTAAACTAACTGAAATATTAGAAAGGCATACGAGAGATTGAATACAGGATGAGCAAAATGGCTCGCTCACATGCTTGTTCTGCTTCAGTACACAAAGTAAAAGTAGTAATAGCAACACTTCATGTTGTTTCTGGTCAAACTACCTATTTTCATTTCGTCGAAAAAAAAAAGAAACAAAGAACATTATGTGAGACTGAAAAATCTTTATACGCCATCGCTCCTTAAAAAGTCATTCAGATAAAAGAAAAAGAAAAAGAACAGACATGACAAATGGTTTACGCTGAGACAAGTGAAAATGACCACAAATATGTGCTCCGAGTTCACGATGCAAAAGAAAATGTTATGCATCTTTTCTTCCATTACACCCGCCATGATAGAGATATGTTCAAAAGGAAATGGGCCTCCATGTATGTCAAATACCACTATGACAGCTTGCCTCTCGTTGAATCACCGCATCGATTCGTTGACGACCTCCGCTTCACTTCCTGCAAGCTGGGGCGCCGGATCAATACGACTGACATTGCCCTTCGAAACGACTCCGTAGCTCGTCGGCCGGTCCTCGTGACTGTTTGTAGATGACGATCTCGGAAGATCACTGTTGCTCGTCTCCTCGGTCGGCGGGTTCATGGACGACGTGGTTGACGATTGCTTTCCCTGAGAGTTGCTGCGTTCAAAGGGCAACCGTGTTGACGTATTGGATGCCTGGGCGGTACTGAGATTCCTATCAAGACCCTGCCTCGGCATAGCGGGTAACGGAGGAGCTCCAGCTGCATTCCACTGATCGCTTCCCGAATCCCTCTTTGAGCTCTTGCGCGGTATGACCGGCGGCGAGCTCACGTCCATCTTCTCCAGGACACTCAAGTCTAGCAAAGGCGGCTTGCTGGTCACCCTGCTCTGTATCCGACTAGGGAGCATGATGCTGCTGGTCCTGTCGATTCCCGGCAGCATTGGCGGCTCGTCAGGTATCTTGGCAGCTATGTTGACACTGCTGGTCTCGCCCTCTTCCGCGCCCGGATTACCTTCATCGTCCAGTAGTGTTGGGCCACGGGAGGGTCTCCTCTTCTTGCGCGCGAGCTCCTCCTCCTCGTCGTCCGACTCGATAGGCCCATTGCGTAGCGTTGACATGGCCACCGGGATACCTTGCGGCGCTGCGTCGTCTGTGATGTCCCCTCCGCGTGCCTTCATTGCCGGCGGCATGCGTGCACTCCTGACAACCTCGAAACCCTTGCCCTTCTCTTTCGTCTTTCCACCAATTATATTCCGCCACCAACCTGCCGCCGAGGCCATGGGGCCGGTGGGATCGGCAGGACCTGTGACCAGTTTTCGGCTTGGCGCGTCCGAATTCAGCCGCTGGCCGCGTACTCCGTAATAGAAATCGACCTCGCGCGTGGAGTAGTCAGTCCTGGGCGCAAAGCTGATCGCCGGCTGTGAGTAGGCCGCAGGGGCCGGCGTCGGGCCTCGAGATATTTGCGCATCTAGGTCTGAAGGATCGCCCAGCGGGCCGCCGGTGGCCTGGCTGAGTCGTTTCTGTTGCCAGTCGCCGCTCGTCCACGAACCACGATTCTTCTCCATCGTCATCATTTCCTGAGAGTTACTATGACTGTGCCCTCGTCTTCTTGGGGGACGATAGTACGGATCTGCTGCGGCCTCGAAGCCAACAGGTGGCGCCAATGGGTGTCGACCTTGTGCCGGTGAAGGCAAGAAGGAGAAGGTGCTGGCTTCACCCGGTGTTGTTGGCGTGAAAGAACTTGACCCGTCAAATGTCCTCACGGGGCCAAAGCCACCATCGATGCTATTGTAGTCGAGCGCAGACGAGCTGCGCTGGGGCCGGGTGAGAAGAACGCCACTGCCAGCCGACTCACTCCTAAGACGCCCACCTGGCATTATAAAGCCGCCCTTGGAGTAGTCCTCCTTGTCCAGGATTCCAGAGGCAGAGTGATGACTGTTTCTAGAAACCCCGGCCCTCCTTTGCAGCTGGCGCATTCCGAAAATTTTGGACAAACCTCCTCGTTGTAAGCCTCTGGAGGTATCGCCACCTGCGCCGGAGAGACGCACGGCGACCTCCAAAGTCGTCTGCAGAGCGTTGAGAAAGAAACCAAAGCCCATGACACAGCAGTGGATCACCAGGATTGCATAGCCAACCCAGCCCCTCTGCCCCTCCGTGAGGCCGATCTCCGGTATGAAAGCCATCATCATTAACAGTGAAGCCAACCGAAACGCGGCAAAGACGGAGTGATAGGCATTCATTGACGTCGGTTTCTGAAACGGCTTGACTGCGATGATGGTAAAGATACTCAGGACCTCGCAGATGGCCAATATGACGATTTGAGCGATGCCCTTGGGCTGAACGGCACCGATGGTGATGCCTCGGCAGAAGGTAAGAAACAAAGGGACCAGGGCAAATGTGGCTGCCTCGTCCGAGTAGGTGTTGTATAAAGGTCCATAGAGCAGGACCGTGGGGAGGTCGTCGAAAAGAAAGGCTCTCGGCTTGACGGTGATGATTAGATATAGGAGCCAGCCGGCAAAGATGACGATGATGAAAAGCGTGACAACGGCCAGTCCGACCGTCCATGGCGGAGAGTCGCTGGCAACCACCAACTGAAAGGTAGACAACGCCACAATCGGGAGTAAGAAATAATTGAAGACGATCCTGACAACGTTGCCGACGCAGAAAGGTATGTTCTTGGAACGGAGGTCCTCTTCGGCAATGTTTTTGATCTTACGGTAGGCCCAGCGAACGCCGAAGGCGATCTGGACGAGGAAGATGGAACAGGCGATGATAGCTAGCACCCAAATGATCATACCGGCCCAGACGTCTGCGACTTGGCCCATCCCCGTCAGCATCGCCAGGCGCTGTAGGCCATACTTTCCATCGGCCAAGTAAATCCCATCCTGGATGCTTCGATAGCCGGGCTCCTTTGTGACAAAGCTCTCGTTGAACATCAACGTGGACCAAGACAGCTGGCTTACAATGGGTTGGTAGAAGCCAGGGTAGTTGAGTGACAGCGCACCGGTGAGGACGACAAACTGAATGTACTGCAGGCAGTCACCGAATCCTGGAGTGACAAGCCGGATCAAGTCACAGTCACGACCATAGTTGCTAGTCCACCGAAAAACATCAGTTGTGCCCCAAGGACTGCAGATAGCGGCAAAAACGGTCGAAAACCCGACAAAGGCGAGCAGAGCGACAGGCAAATATCTCACGATGGCTGCCTGGGGGCCGAGGTCGGGTGTTATGGTCGCCGAGACGCAGCCAATATTGACTATTTCAGAATCGGTGTACTTGACGAGGAACGTCGCGGACCAGGATGTGAAGGCGTACGAGGTTGTGAAGTTGTTGGCCATGGATATCGACGGTAACTGGTTGCGCGTAGCATTGGGGTTGAAATTCGGACCCAGAGGGCAGGAATAGCCTCCGCCGAGATTCTTGCAAAAGTCGGCATCGTTATTCCAAGGCTCGTACGTCAAAACATCAATTTTGGAGTGCGTCGTCGTGACATATGTGGTCGAGGATTGCTGAGACGGCAGGTTGACAATCTTCCCCTCGGTCTTGGTTGGATCGCTCCAGTACGCGGTATCGCTGGATGGAGGAAGAGCCTTCCTCGACCGCGAACCCGTGACATTTCCCCACAGGGTGACCTTGAGATTTTGCGAGGAATCGTTGCCAACATTGAGTGTGGCGTCGACGTATTTGCCAACAAACTGTAGCCCAGGCGGATCCCCCGATGTGTATCTGGAGTCGAGACAGTTATCGAACGGTATGATGACGGCCGAGACAGGCCCCAGGAGTGCCAGAAAAACCACCACGAGCAGCATGTGCATGTATGGTGACAGCAGCCTTCGAGCTGGACGATAACGGCCATCCCGACCGTCGTGAAAACATTCCGTCCCTCTCAACTCCAGCAAAGCCTCATCTTCTCGTAAGGGTCGACTTCCTGCCATTGTGAGACCTAACCTATCGGTCGCGTTCCTTCTGTCATTCTCCCCCTCGTCGTTCTCGTGCCCCGAGACCCATTCAATCACCGATAAGTCTCCCTCCAGTCGAGGATCGCTCCATTGTGAAGACGCAGCATTTCTGCTGTCGGTGTCAAGTAGTATCGACTCGGCCCTGCACGAAGACGGCGTTGATGCTCGTGGCAATCGTCGCATGGTCGAAGCTGCCTCTCGGGGGAGTAAACGGTGCGTCGATGGCTCGCCTCGAGAAGATGGGCCCATCTAAAAACCGGCTATCATCTTGCACGCTTGTCGACTGTGGTTCGTTATCGAGCGGTATTTGTCGAGTGAAAAGGGTAACGGTACCGAAAGTCGGACGATCTGGCTAAGAAAAGTAAAGAAAGAAAACAAAATAAAAATAGAAATAAGAATAAAAATTAAAACCTATGATAAAAACAAAGAACAGAAAGTCGACGGTGGTCTCAGGGGGCCGCGGAGGTGGTTGTGTTGGGTATTCACTGGACGAGGGCTGGTACAATCTATTAGCCACAGGGCCGCAGCAGCACCGACAGGAGGCAGAGTAGCTGGCCGAGCTTGTTGCCTCGCAGTTGTTATGACGTGAGGCTGGCGCGGAAAAGTCGGGAGGGTCGAAGCGGTGGCGCCTGGGCACTGGGTAATCCTGGGGAAGGTTTCAAAAAGTTAAGAGGGGGCCCAGATTGCTTTTGCCAAGAGGTCGGTTGGGGTGGCGGGTTGAGATTTGGGAGAAACAAAACGAGTGCGAAAGAGTTTCGGATTGCATATGGACCAAGGAAGAAGTTGGCTCAGGCAGGCTGGATTCGTTGATGATAGAAACGAGTAGTCAAGGTGAAGCGGGTAGGTAACAATGCTCAGCAAGGTAGACAATCCACACTTTCCCATCAGCAACCTGGGGAGAAATGCGAAGCTGACAGGCTGGGTGGGGATTCAAGGATTGAACGGTGATGGATCCCTTGAGAAGTTGAGCCTACCGACCTACGCACACCCAAGGAACCCTTGTCAATTTGGATGGTTGATGGCGCCTGCAAATCTGGACCAGCCAACACCGGGAGCTCCACGATTGACGATGAGCAGCGAACTGGCTGCTGAAGATCCTAAGACTATTATTTCCCGTTGGTGTCCTCTACTGCTGATGTTATTTTTTGATCTCTTTTTTTCTTTTGCTTTTTCTTTTCTACTGCGGCATGGAGAGGGATTAGTTTGATTCCAGTAGTGGATATTCTTCTCTCTTCCGGGTAGTACTTTGCAGGACCATTATGGGGCAGCAGCTCAACTCCACTGTGGCAGGAACGGGAACTGCACCATCAAGCACAAAACGTAAACACAAGTAAAGCGCTTCACTCTCGCCCAGCCGTTGCCTTGCGCCAGAAACAACATGCAAACAAAGAGTGACTTTACAAAGTACCATTATCTAGGATTTTTGAATTCATCAAATCGGATCAGCCAAACCTGAGGCTGGTGGGATTTGTTTCTTATGCAACCACAAAAAGCTTGAAAAAACTTGTTGATGCGTTCAAGCACCAAGGTCTGTGTTGTACGGTACGTGGTTAGTATTAAGTGGCTGTGAACTGAGACCCGAAGGGACACATAAAAAAAACGCGCAAGGAAGATGCTGTGTGTTTATTGATCCGGTTCGACCAAGGCCCGAGGATCAATAGCACCGCATTCTATTACAACGTAATAATATTCCCGTGCACTTGGCCCCATTCAAACAGCACAAATCAGCGACTCCACCCAGCCCTGAACGAAGATCTTTACTGCATGAAATTTGACAGATTGGCCCAGCAAGCCTAATTGCCAATCGGCAGATGGTTACTTTCAAACGGCCGTTACATCATTGATGCGCTCAGGGGTGGTTTTTTTTTTTTTTTTTTTTTTTTTTTTTTACGAACGAGGATGAAGGCGCTGCAAATCGTACGTTGGGGCGGTTCTACTTCGGTACTGCAGCGAAGGTAGTAGAAGATAGTAGTTAGTGTGCTGTATTGTACTGTACCTACCGTAGCGGCCCCTTTTGCTTGTCTTGCTGAAGAGATTGACGTTTGAGGTGGTGACGCTACCTCTAGTAGCCTAGCGGCGGGCCCTCGTTTATCGTTCGCTTGCGGCTTGGTTCACCTGCTTACAGTAATCAGCCCCTCCAGCGACCAGAATGTGCAAGCCTCAATACGAGCTTTGACAAATTCTCTTGTGTCCGTTCTTCCAATCGGTCCCTTCTAGCGAGCTACACAAATCGCCGAACTGTGCCATCAGTCAGTCAAGTCGGTCGGTTCAATCAAAATCATTTCAGGGGTCGACAGTTCGTTCCAGTACCTCAGGATTCTGTTGGGTTCCTTTTGGATGGAACCCCTTGAAATGTTTAATGTTGATAATTCCTCCTTCTTAAGAGAGTACCTGCGTGAGCAAAGACGAGCATCATCCTAGCAGTTACTTTTTAAAGTTTCGTCATGATCATCGCGACTCAGACTGACAGTTGTGCGTAGACATAAGACAAGAGCCAAGTCCAAACATGCTCCGACACCCTTGCTTCAATGTAGGCCATCCATGTCGGCGACACACTAGGTACTTTATTTAATACGCCACATGCCTGCACTGCGTTTTTTTTTTTTTTTTTTTTTTCCCTATGTTTGCCTTCGGTCAGTCTTGTTTTTCTGTTCAAACGATGCGTAGAACCGGTGTTCGTGTGTTGGGAAGCATTTGTTTGTGCGCCAGCCAATGAGACGATGGCGGATCACAGTACAGATCTGATAAAGGCTCAGCTGCAAACTTTACAGCCTCAAATCACGGTCAGCACAAAGCACAATTAAGGCAGTACCTACCTTGTACTGAGTATACGTAATGTAATATGGCAAGACACTAAGGCCATCGTCCCCACTTTGATTCATCTTGGTACTATTTACAAATCCGCTATGCTCAAGGTCTATGCGACCGACACACGAGATCCCTACACCATACACGGATACACGGATTTTTGAACTGGCGGCCGCGGGTCAGTGATGGAGTTTGTTTGTGCCGACTCCAATTGAACTTTTTTTTTCGCCCGAACTACAAACTATTTACGATTATTAGATTGCCAAGATATGGTCAGCTTGTCTGTTGTCTACGAGAAAGAGCCTTGTTAGCGACACACTTTCGGCTAATTGATTATCTCAGCCCCAGTACTCACTTCTCTGTCTTAGAAACTGCCATGGCCATAAATGAATCCAATTCTGTCTTGGACTTTAGCCTTTTTTTGTCCGAGATACTGGTTGTGCAACCCGTCCATCTCTTTCACTCTCGACTTTCAGTCCACATACGTTGAAACGTCCCTTGCAGTTTGTACTTTTGAGTTCAAGGCTCTCGTAAGCAACGCACTTTGGGTGCTGAATACAGCTTGCCTATTGGATTGACGAGGCAATGCAGCTGCTATGCCATCTACCAATAGACATCCCATTCATCACACATTAAACAGGATTGAGGTCAGACTCGGAGGTAAACCTCCTCACCTTTTGCCAAGACATTGGGATTTTCCCACCAAGGCGCCGCCTCTCTGTTTGGTTTGCTTTTCGCAGCCTGACAAGGAAAGCAAAAAAAAGAGAGACATTATCTAAAGCCCGACTTTCAAGCGTTTCTTCCCTGGCTGCCCGCATAGACACTAAAACTAGCTCACATCTCAAAAAGATTTCTATAGCTGCGTGGGTAAGGCCTTGGCGCGAAATGCTCCCATCGTATCAAGACACCAGAGAGTTTGGGCTTTACAATAAACAGTGAACACCTTTTTTTTACCCCCACGATTGGAAACCGTCCGAAAACAAAAGGGCTTGTGAATTCAACTTTCTTTGCCCAGTGACTGACTCTTTATCTGAAGTCGTCCATGTCTATCTGAATACGAAGGATGTGTCATCACTTCCAAATGGCTGGTTCTCTTAACTTCAGAAGCATGGAATCCAAGGTATATCTTTGATCGAAAACTGCGGTACATGTCATGAGTGTAAGCAACTAAAAACAACACCTGCGAGCCTCCAGGTAATGTCGGCTCGACGACGTCTTGGATCCCTTTGATGTAGCGTTGAAGGTCGCGTCCGACATGTCCGCCTCAGGTCAGGACATGACCCATTGTTTGCCTCTCACTCGTAATGGCCCTCGTCGAACAGCGCACCTACGGTGTCGAATACGTCCTGAGCGAATTGCCCTGACATACAACAGGTTGCCACGATATCAAAAGAGCTTCCTTTGCTCTGTTGTGAATGACAGACTAGTGTTTGTTGAATCTGGTAGGCGAGGATGAAAGATTAAATTGATGGTCCTTGTCTCTTCCTTGTGGTACGATAACATATCGTTGGACCGATAAGCTCAGACGACTTGTGAGGCTCGCTTAGGGGAATATAAGAAAAGTCAAGAGCCACGCCCCATGCAAGCCAATGAGTTCGCTTGGCTGGTAGCACCTATTTCGGAGCACCTCTTTAGTCAGGTAGCGAGATTATGACGCTGGTAGACAGAGAGTAGCGTTTCCCAACCGAGCTCCGGAGAAACTTGGATAGGTTGTTTTCCGGATCAAGATATTCGTCATCTCGGCAACTACAATCTCAAACTGACCGAGAACCAGGTCCCCCAATGAAGTTACAGATCCGCTACGGTATACATACGGCAAGCCTGGTGCGGCAGTAGAAGAAAGGATCCAAGAGATCCATCGCCGGAACGCCCCAGCCACCAACGTAGACGCACAGCACGCCTCCAAACTAGACCCCCTCGCCGTTCTCGAGGCCAACCACACAAGAGTCCACTATCAATGTGAACAAATACGTCTTTGATGCCGGTGGCGTCGGTGTTGCAGACGAAGATTTGGCGCTCTTGACAATAAGCTTGGAGTGAGGTTGGACTGTAAGCTCAGGGGAGTACATATGAGCGCTTTGATGCGTTTGTGAGTGTGGAAAGTTGCTGCAACCCCAGAGGATCTGACGCTGCCTTATAACCATCTCGATGAGATCAGACACTCAAGATATTTACTCTGCTGTTTGGAAATATCATCACCGACGCCAGAATCTGGGGCAGAGACAGCGAAGCTCTTGGTAGCTGTTCTGGCATCTTGGAAATGCTCACATCAGTACAGGCTTGCCCTTAATCAGCTACCCATGCCATCTCCGCCCAACCGTGGTCTGCCGGGGTGATTAAGGTTAGAATGTGCCGGGGATAATAAGAGTAGCAGTCAGCCGGGGTAGCAAATAACATTTATGAGGGCTTATAACAGACCTTACGGAAATTAAACATGTCGTACTAGTTGGTTTACAGATTGGACGAGGTGCCCGCCGAGTATACGCGCCCCACTCCTGGACATTACGGCGTCAATTTGGAGAGATTCCAGGGATATCTCATGGTTTTTAGGTGGCCAGGGACCGAGAACCGCTTTGTTTGTAGCACCGTCACCATCCTTCCATTGCCCTAGCCACTACCGGGCCCCGTTCATAAGTCCTCTAATGTATTCGAATCTCTCATAGCTCTATTCCAGGGACCGTTACTTGCAAGGGAGGAAGCTGTAGCCGGGTCTCTACTTCGACCAAAGTCATGCAAGTTGTTGCATTTGTGTTGTTGTACATACCTGTAAAAAGCCAGTCAACCACGCTATTTCTCAAAAGAAACAACGTAGATACTGTATATATGCGGCGGCCTAATATACTCATGCACACTAACATCCAGTTTAACAGCAAGCAATACTCCTAGACGGGGTAGAAGCTCATGTACCGCAGCTGGCCATCGTGATGGTCATTAATTTCGCTGGGCAAGACAAGCTGGCAGACAGCATCGAGTTACTCGACCCTTCTGCCACGAGTCGAGTGGGGGTTCAATTCATTAATCGGCATGAGAGGTAGCGTGCATATAAATCCGTTCACTTTTGCATTGATTTGTTCTATTGACATAAGGAGCGGCCATCCCCGTGCAAGGCTCTCCCCGACAACAAATCCAACCAGTAAATTCTTTTAAAAGAAGCTGGCGCATCTGCGTTAACCAGAGGGGGGGGGGGGGTTTTCTTTACCACCAGGGAGGGCCTTTCCTCATATCCATCCCTTGTGCAGAGTGCTGAAATGGTATGAAAGATATCGTCACTTCACACTCGAATGGCTTTGATTTGCTGCTTTTGCTCGGCCATGGCATGTAGTTTGCAATCGCTGGCAGTTGGGTTTAACCTCAAACTAAAAACTTCCTAGAAAGCTGGCGAAAGTTGCCCCGTTTTCCAGCTAGCTATAAGGGCCGGAGCAACTCCTGTCCCTCTCCCGCCCACTGCCGCACATAGCTTTGGGGCCTGCCGGATCCGCGCCCCGACTCTCGTCCTCCTCTTTGTTCCCACCCCTTAACAACAGCCACATCACCGCCAGGAGAATATAGAGATAAAGCGAGCCGATACGGGCTGCGGGAGCAATCCGACGAGTAGTACTGTGTCCATTGTGCTTTGATCGAGCAGCTGGTGGTGGGTTTGGGAGAGGTTTGCATGTTGTTCGTGGCTAGCCGAGAAAAAAAATATCATTGAGTGGAATTATAGACACGAAATCCATATTATATCTCTCCGTATGGTAGCCTGTGAAAGTGGTTGAGTTGAGACACTATTCATCTTCACGTCTCTCCTGACTGAAAAAAAAAGACAAAGTGATAAAGTCGGTCCCGCCGGTCTATTTCATTCTTTAGTCTAGTCGTTCCGGCTTCAAGCAAGGTACAATAACCTCCCACTACCCCTACATCCCAACCAGGGGATGCGCAAGGCAGCAGAATAACACACAGCAACAATCTTCAAAAAAAAAAAATCTAGCCAAAAGCCCTGCTCTGACTAGCTCAGTCGTCCTCCCACCGCCGCTTGGAGCCCGCACTCAGGCTGGATCTTGCGCTGGATCCCACGCCGGTGCCAGATTTCGACAGGGGAGGGTGGCCACCACCGCCGACGGCCCTGCCTGTTTCCTTGTCATCCTCCCGCACGACGCTCTTCCTCATCAGCCTGATGACCTGCTCCAGTTTGCCAAACCATGTCTTGTTCACTCGCCGTTTCGCTCTGATCTCCCTCTTGACATCTTCCAGCTCGTCAATGTCTTTTTTGGCAGTGGGCATTGGATTAGCAGATGCGATTCAGAAACAGGAAACAATTTGACCCAGGCAGAAAATCAACCCACATTGCGTCTGATCCGGAATCAATTCCAACACGTCCACCACAAAACCAGAAGCTGCCCGCCCGCCGACCAACTTGACGTATAGATTCCTATCCTCGGCAGCGGCGCCGCCGTGCTTGTCCTCGTCGTGTTCAAACACAACCTTGCGGAGTATATAGACCAGCGCCCGCGCCGCGTCGCCCCTCTCCCACTCCTGGGCTCCCGTGCCCCGAAGCAGCTCGCCCTTGACCTGCCCCACCGCACCCAGAACGTGCCTGGCCGCCCATGCGACGTCGCAGGTCCCCTCGAGATCGGCGCCCATCGCCACGCGCTGCCTGGCCGCGTCCCGATCTGACAGCGACTCAGCGTAGCGATCCAACTCGTACAAGATGCGGTCGACGCGGGTCTGCAGGCGCACGTAGGGGTTGCGTGCCCGATCGCGCGGCGAGAGCAGGTTGAGGAAGATGGAGAAGACTTCATTGTTGCGCTCTAGAAGCGCCCGCACTGTTTCGCGCAGGTTGCGCTTTTCGCCGTGGGCGCGCGATGTTCGGACTTTGCGATGCGTCCATGTGTCCTTGCTGCTATTGCTTTGCTCCTCATCGTCTGTCTCGTCAAAAGCCGACAGTATCTGGTTAACTTCGTCTACCCTAACCCAAGGCGGGGCCCGGTATGCCTCGGAACTCCCGACGGCCGAGTGTAAGTCGTCGGTCAGCAGGTTGAGACGGTAATCGGCAATCCTCTGGAAGAGATCCCCAAGCGCAGGGATGGAACCATCGGCCTCAACCTTGAGAGGCTCTGCCTGGTCATGCCCATAAAGGGTGAGCTTTGCGATGGGGTCACATAGCCATAGGAGATGGTGGCAAGGCTTGCGGTTTTTGCAGGTACACTGCGGGCCAGGCCACTTGCTGTCTGGAGTGCCGATCCGGATGGATAGCGGAGTGAATTCTCTGAGCTGGAAGGCATAAAACTGATGACCTCCATCAACTCCTGTAAAGTGGAGGCTGACTGGCGGTGTCTCGTGCCAGCGCAACTCGCTGAAGAGCTCCCTGATATGCCCTTGTGCATCCCGGTCGTGACCCAATTGGTCAGGCACTGCGAGGCTGTGGCTGGTGCCCTGGCTCGAGTCTTGAGTTGGCAGCCGGCTGATGTCGTAGAGCAGACCGGTGAAGGGGGAGCGAACTATCTGACCTGTATCTTCGCCCTCAAAGTCACTGTCCGAATCGCTAGTATCAGAGTACTCACCTGCCAATGCCCCAGCTTCGGCAAGGCGACACATAGCCTGTGCTCTTGTGGTGGGAGCCATGCCGTGGAGGTTGAGTTGTCTTAGGCCTGTTGTTGGAGAGGTGGACATGAAAGATGGAGCACTATAATATGAGTTGGAGGTAGACTCATACTGCCCAGACATATACTGAATTGGTGTGGACAGGCTGTGCGTGTGGCAAGATCTTTATATCCAAGAAGTCGAGAGACTGTCATAGGCAGACAACCTTGCTCGTTGCGTATATACCCAAGCTAAGAGACTAGCGTTAAGATGCAGGCCCATATGCAGGCCGGCCAAATATGGAAGCCGGGGTAAGCACTCTATAACGTGGCCGGGCTGAGTCCAATGGGTCGCACCTAATGAGATGATGGCTGCGGCAGTGCTGCTGCTTGACGAGCCATACCCCAGCCGCGATGCTGCCGGTAAGAAGCTCATTCTTGCGCTCACCTTAGAGGTGGAGATTAAATTGAAACCAGATCCACTGCAGACCCGGCCCACGAGAGCAAAAGAGAGAATGATAGGAACATGTCAAAGTTGAGGGGTAGTTGCAGCCTGCGAGGGAGAGAAAGTCATGGTCATATGGAGCGCAATGTGACGTTCGCGAGACGAACAAGCCGATGCTGAGCATGCCTAATGTCACCGCATGGCAACCTAGTTGCTTTGGGTGCTTTCCACAACCAACATCAACTTCATCCAGTGACCAAGGGAAAGACGGGCACTGTACTGGGGATACACCTGGGGGTGCTTTGGTTGGAAGGGGATTGTATCCAACATGGGGTGCTTTGATGCACCGATTAGGAAACAGATTGATAAATAACGTTGCTTTGGGCTTTCTTGGCACTAGGCACGACGTTTACTTTGCTTGGGAGGGAGGAGTAGATGGAAAGGAAGTGAACGACGTCTTGTTCCGTGTCAATCGGATGAAAAGTAGAGGTACCTTTCATTGGTTAAGCACAGCTCTATGCGTTGTGCATGCCAGGACCGAATGATTGTCGGTGAAGAGCAGGCTTGTTCTTCGAGGCAACGCAGACCAAATCAGGAGAGCCAACAAACTGTTGGCCATAACCAGCCAGAACGCTTGACCGACGCCTTGACGGTGGCAGCACATGAGAATCCCACAAGGCTGATTTTAATCGCTGAATACAGTGAGAGTCGTAAGAACAGTCATAAAATAGACCAGTCGGTCAGGTCAGGTCAGGTCAGGTCAGGTCACTTGAATTTCCCTTACGGTCAGTCAATTCATTATCAGAGGAGGAGCTGTTTGACCGCGATCGATTGTTGCGCCTGTTTGAGAATTGGACGTGGAGGTCGAATTTGCCCGACGATGTGGGTCATTCACCCCACGATCACTGCATCTCTGGCATCTCATCATTGGTCAACATAACATTACCAAGGGAAGCGCGACCGACCCGTTGGCAGGCTTTCAAGGCTGATTGTGCGACCGCAAACTCAAACTTGTAATTGCCATTATGTGCACTCCCCAAGGTCTGCAGCCTGGCTACCCACCCTCAAAAAGGTAGAAGATACAAGAAGAAGAAGGTCCTGCTGTTCGACACAAATCACAAATCGAGGCTTAGACTTCTGCCTCGCCCGCGCGCCATATCAAGTTTGGTCTATAAAAGCCTGGCGTGTCCCCCCCTTCCTCCGCCTGGCCGCATTTCTGGCCGCATCGCTACCACCGAACCAAACCCACTCGACTCTAGGCGCAGCAAACCTTTCCAGAAGCCCGGCGAACGTTTCTTGAGTGTTTTACCTACCTGCTTCGTCATTTTTCCCCCCTCGCACCGACTATTTTCATTCTCTGAAAAGAAATGCTTTACCAAGAGACGATATTTGTCGTTGCCTAGGACCTATCCAGCGCATGGGGAACACAGCAGGGATGGTCGCACATCGTGGGGGGGTTTTCTACTTGATCTCTCTCAATAATCAACTATCACCACAAACTGCGAGTGTCGTGCAACCCACCCTTTTTCTACATACTCACTCGAGGTGAAAGTCAATCACAGGTCCCGACTTGGGTCCCCTTCGTTGTTGGTCTTCAGTAGGAAAAGAATTCGCTGGCCTTGCGTTCACCCAAAGCAACCACCAAAACCTCTTATCATTCCAGCCAGCCCTACGATGATGTCCTTATGGCGAAGGTCGTCCAAGATGGTCAATATGGGCCAGAGCAAGAGCCAACTGACTGGCCCTATATGTTGACTGGCTAAATTGGTGTTAGTTGAACATCAAGCACACATCGTTACTCATCACATTGCCTGGGTATATTTATTTCCCTCAAACAAGATGATGCTATCATGCTCCTCCAAAACCTCTGCCTCAAATGCCAGCCGTGTCACCCCTCACGGCCACTGTTTGCGGCACTGTAATCGTCAACTTTTCTCTCGAGACTCTCTGATTA
Source organism: Pyricularia pennisetigena (assembly GCF_004337985.1). Lineage (NCBI taxonomy): Eukaryota > Fungi > Ascomycota > Sordariomycetes > Magnaporthales > Pyriculariaceae > Pyricularia > Pyricularia pennisetigena. The sequence continues at coordinate 5,655,741 of NC_043744.1, forward strand.
TCGGACAGTCCGGATCGTGACACTAGACTTTTTGCTGCTGCCTGCCGACCGCATAGTCCCCCACAAGTGATGCATCTGCTCTCGATGAGGCCTCCGAGATGAGACAATGAAGGAAAGACTAGGTTATCGGCAAGTACTCTATTTTACTTTGAGTTGCAGCCTTGTTGTGCAGAGTAAACTGCAGCCTAACCTAGTCTCTTGTGCCGTTGGCAATGACATGGGGGAGGGTGGCCGTAAGTGGGGTAAATTGAGACGGGGAATCAGCCGAAAGAAGAAGAAAAAAAAATGTAAAAACTCATCTCTGGCCAACCGCGTCAAAGAATAGATGATCTCATTCGAGTCCCGACGGCGCGGACCCGGCAGTGAATTTCCGATGAGTTTGGTTGATTTCCATGGCATGGGACAATATAGCCCCGACTGGCTGAGTTGTGCTCATCATGGTTGGCTTGGGACAGTGGTCGGTTTTCCAACGCGAGCAGCCAGAAGGTCGGTACAGTTCATGCTTCGATACAAGGTACCAAGGTGACTGCAGCACATTGCAGAGGTCAATCATTCTTTTTATTTTCATAACGAGAAACGAGGGAACTAGGCAGATTTTCACAAAAACTTGGCTTTCATAACTAACTACTGTAGGTAAGATTGGGGTTGAGAATTGGACAGAATTACCCAAGTATTAAGTATTTGGTAGACTCATCACTATAATCTTGTACATATTTGATCTCGTCCTCACCGTACCTTCTCGCTCGCCTGACCGAGTAGCCAGAGAGCTCTAGGCTCGTCGTTCCGGCCACTCTGTAGCTGGCATAGATGGCCATGATACGCATTTCGGATACAAGGGAAAAGAGAAGCTATATAAACCAGCCAGCATAGGTCTCTTTTCTCTTTTCCTCAAGCCTACAACGTTCTCGTCCTACTTCGCACAGGGCCTTGTGTCAATATATACCCAGTGATGGCGTCAGATGTCTACGGCGGCATGCTTCCAGCCGGTAACAGACCCTTTTCCCAAACATCAAGCTCCAGACTGTAGCTGCTGACGCCAACGAAAAACGGCTGCGAGGAATATCCGGTCCCTGGCACTAGGCTAGTTCTTTGTTGCAATCTTTTTTACTTTCATAAAATGGTTTGCCGCGTCTCGGATCGCAATCCAGGGGCTCGTGTTTAAACCTAAATAAAAAAGAAACCTTACCCACCTACTTGGTACCTTAACTAGGTATCTGCCTGGTCAAACTCGGCCTTCTGATTGGCCGGCCGTTGACCCTTTCCAACTGCACTAGCAGCTTCAGGGCGCAAAAGGGGATGGATATGATGGTGCGTTTACATGATTCAATGCAGTGTCCTCACATTCTTGAGAGCACTCAAAGGGTCCATACGCAAAGAGACAGGTGGTTTCTCACCAGGCAGCATGCAATTTTGTATACAACGTAGTGAAAGAGAATTGCTTGATATGAACAGCTTCCCCTGAAAAGAGACAGAGGTGAATTAATCTCGATACAGGGCAGGTAGGAAACATGTGTTTGACAAGATCTTGCATTACACAAAGATTGCAGACAAGTGATGACACGACATTGTTTTAACGGTTTTGATTGATGCGACAGTTAGTGCTTATCTGCATCTCCGAGTCTTTGAGCTCAAAAAGAGGAGGCAAGCGTCAGGAGGGCCTGAATATAACTTTAATCAAAGATGAAAACAAGGACAACCCAAAAACTCCGTAGAAATAATACCGACTACCACTTTCCCCTTCCAAGAACGCCCAAAGACGACTTCCACAAACCATGGAAACGGAAGTAAAGAACAGCCAAAGAGATAACTGATTATCCATGACTCTGTGGAATACACAAACAAGGGTTATGGTTGACTGAACACCGGAAGTCGGGTTTGTGACTTGCCAGCTCCACACCGATGTTGTGAATGACAGCGTAAGAATTGCTTGTTTGAAAAAGTCCAAACACGACGAGCGATTAGATATGACAAAAAGAGAAACGCCAGCTGTATGCAATTGATGGCTGAACGCAGAGGTATACACGAGACAATAGTAAGCAAACAAAAATAAGAGAAGAAAAAGAGTGGTCGTAAATCTCGTCACGTCGTTTCCGCAAGAAAACATCGTATAAAGACTTCTCTCTCCACCCAGTCGAGGGCAAGGAAAGAGAGCGGGGAAGAAAAGAAGAATAAGAAAAAAGCTGACGATGGCATTTACAGCCCTGAGGCCTTTCGCACAGCTCCCGCGTGAGCGCTGGCTACCCTGCCGCTCGTCTTCCTGATGCCGGTCGGCTCCTTGCCCACCGTGGTCGACGCAGCCGCCCTCCTCGTGCTTCCAGAGCGCTCGACACCACGAACCTTGGCGAGCACGCCGCTCGCGCTGGAGCGTGCGCCCTCTTCCTTGACCGACTTGGTTCTTCCAACAGAAGAGCCGATGTTCTCAATGTCGTTGGAAGCGTCGTTGTCGACGTAAGTGGAAGAGGAAGAGTAGACATGGTGTGTTGTCGTGGTGGTTGTGGTGGTGTGGCTGGCGCTGCGCGGCTTCTTCTCGTTGGGGCTGGCTCGCGTCGAGGTCCTGGCCATGCGCATGTGCCACTCCTCATCGCTCTCGTTGGTGCTGCGGTGCACCGAGATGCTCTCCGAAGCGTGTTGCTGCTCCTCAACTTTGGCGCTTACGTCGTTGCGAGAGTACGGGTGGTGACGCCCGCTAGGGTTCCTTCCCGTCTTTCGTGGCTGACCGGGTGTTGGGGCAGGCAGATAGTCCTCTTGAACACCAACCGTGTTGCTCTCCGTGTCCATCTCGCCGAGCGGTGTGCGTGACTTGCTGGGCGGCGTGCTGGCTTGCGTGGCGCTGGTGCGACCAAGGCTAGCTTTTTGCATGGCACGGATTGGAGTGCTCGGAACGCCCGTGTTGGCCGTGTTTTGAGCTGCGGCAGCGAGCTCCTTGCGCAGCTTGCGAGCCACACGCTCCTCGACCCACCACTCACGGAACACGCCCTGGTTCAGGTGAAGCCAGTGCTGCTGCGGGCCGACTACCATACCCGGGCGCATGAAGCGCATGTAGCTGATAACCTCATCGGCCGTGAAGCCATGGCGGTAGATGAGGTAGGCACCGATCAGACAGCCAGTGCGGCCGAGACCGGCTTTGCAGTGCACGGCGATCCCGCGCTTACGTATCGTAATCGTCTCGTGCGCCAGGCGGATGAACTTTCGCACGAGGGAGAGGGGTGGACAGGTACCATCCTCGAAGATCATGTCCAAGTGGCGGATGCCGAGGGACTCAAAGTAGGATGGAGAGTACAGCTGGGAGTTGAGACGCACGACGAGGCCAATGTTCTTTTCGGAAAAGTGGCAGAGAACATTCTTGAAGGGATCCGGCAGGTCGGGATGTTTGTTGACATCTGCGATGGTCTTGGGGAGGAGCTTGTAAGCGTCTCCCATGGCTTCGGTTACCCTGTCGACGGGTAAGTGCATTGGCGACGCGAAGGCCAGGAAGTGAGGAGTAATCCAGTTGAAGTCGCCGTTCTCAACACGCTCGTATTTTTCGTACTCGCCAAGGTCGAAAGAGTCGAGCATCACACAGCCCTCTTCCTTGGCCTTCCATACACCGTAAACGACATCTTGTACCGTGATTCCATAGTCGGCTGTGCTGTAGCCAGCGTCACGGAATGGCATCAATGGGGGGTCGACCTGCGCGATAGGCGCGAGCGCCAGGTGCGGTGGCCAAGACTGGATCAGCACCATATAACATGCCAGTACGCAAGCGGCATTGGCTCGGCCTGTGGAGGAAAAAAAAAAAAAGAAAAAAAAAACGTTAGCGCATTTCTCAAGCATTCGAATACATCCTCGAGAAGCTTCAACATACTCCTCGGGTCAGCTCTGCTCCAGAACACTACTGGTCGGTCCTTGTTCTCTTTGGCGCCAAGAATATCATGGAATTCGAGCGCAAAGCGATACAGGTGACCAATGTGCAATGGGCCAAAGTCGTGGTGGAAAGCATTGTAGAGAAGCGAATCGTCGATGGAGAAGTAGTATGGCTGTTTGCGAGCGGCGACCGGGGTTGGCTGCTCAGCTGCAGCTCTCGAACGCTTGGTGGGCGAGCGGGTTGGTGGCTCCGGGTAGGGAAAGAGGGTGTCGGCCTCGGGAGGGTTTACGTATGATGCGAGATATAAGCGGTCTGGGATGAATGCCGTTAGCGTTACTGGATATTTGTATGTAAATAGCAGCGGATATGGGACCAAGAAGGCGCGAGGCCGGCTCTCGAGGGGAGGGATGTCGTCGCCGATTGTCTCCATGGCATGGCCGGTGATTTTGGACGAGATCCAGAGACCAAGTAGGCAAGCAAACTCTTCGAAGAAATGTCGCAAGCAGCTCGCGAGACGGCAAGATTTTGCGCGATTAGGGGAAAATGGCTGCGCAGAGCCTGGATTGGACTTACTCTCAATGTACTCAATGATTTGGCCCATATTGGAGCTCTTGGATACCGAAGGCGCCATCTCAGCGCCACGAGCCCCAGGAAATGCCAGGAAGGTGGTAACAAGTGCAGTATTAAAAGGCGCAGGTAGGATGCTAGAGATGATGGCGAATAATGTTGCTGCTTGTGTAGAATGCGGTGCTGCGACGAAGCGCGACCAAAATAAGGAGACGTTGTGGGTTTGAGGTGGCGATTCGAAATGGTAAACAAAAACAAACAAATGAGCGCCGCTTTTATTCTCGACTCTTGTTTTGCTCACAACGCAATGCAATGATGGATGCTAGCGCGCATATGGAATAGCCTTCAAAGAATGCAATGCAAATAACTTTTAAACTTTCCCAGAGGAGCCCGACACGACGACGAGGTTAAGGGAGGGAGGAAGAGGGAAAGAAAGGAAGGACGGTCGGAAAGGTTGACGATGTCAAGTTATGTGAAGACTGTCGGGGATCAAGCACGACAACATCGGAGCTCCATCGCAAAAACAAAAAGGTTCTGGACTTTGTATTGCGTATCGTCACGACCCCTGGCCATTGTTGTTGTGTATGAAATGTGGGTCTTTGGTTGTCGACAAACACAACAAGCCGGGGTGCACCCAATCACGACCGTTGCCCCAGCTTACACCTGGGCAGGTAGTGTCCCTCTTGGGCAAGCCGAGTTGGCCCGACAACGCCTGTGTGAAATTGGGTGAGCGAGGTTACCGAGATCCCGCAAGCTTGGGCCACTTGAAGACCTGGAGACCAGGGAGGGGGGGGGAGAGTGCTCCACTAGAGCCTGTGGTGTGCACGACAGTGGTGCTGGAATTCACCACACACAAGAGAAGAAGCACTGAGGTGAGGTCACTATCCAATACCAAGACAAAGACCCCTTTTTGGGGCGGCCCAAGTCAAGCCATCCCACCAAGGCGAAAACAGCCTCCAGTGTCAGTTTTGCGACCAGTCTGTGCCAGGAAACGGAGAAATAACCACCGCACGTCCTGTACACGACCGAAGCCTACATGAAGTCATAGCTTCAAGATCAATATTGTCTATTTGTTTTGACGCAATTCAGGCTGTGCCAAACCATCACCGTAACAGCGACCATGTCCGAGTTTCCCTGCACACTGTGAGTTTTTTTTTTTTTTTTTTTTTTTTTTTTTTTTGTGTCTCTCTTTCTCTTCTCCTCTTGTAACGCTCGCTCAGGCTTGGAGGATCGAGTTACGGCTACTACTGCTCTGTTCATCTTGTCACAGCCCACTTTTTGAATTTCAAAACAGGAGCACGTGAGCACCCAGTAAAAGAAGCATCCATCCATCCCTGCTAACGCCAAATACCCCCCCGGCACGAATGCACCCTCCAGCACCATCGACGTGCCGTTCCCTACGGCCAGGCTAGCCAATGTAGCACTTGGCTCGCTCAGCGTCGACAAGGAGCTTTCGCCATCCGTGCAGCGGGAGTTCTCCACAGTCTCTGCTTCTTCGGGCACGACCGAGGAGACGGTCCTGCGCACCGAGTACAGCGCCACGACGAACCGCATGCTCCGCGTCGCCGTCAACTCCTTCATGGACAGCCTGAGCCTCGTCATCGAGGTCATGGAGCAGCTCGATGCCGACGTACTGGAGGCGCAGGCCAAGGCTCCGTGAAGAAGGGATCGGGATGGGGTTTCGTTCTGGTCATTGGGGTCATTGGGGTCATTGGAGGTTTGCTTTTGAAATTTTCCGGATCCACATGAAAGTGCAGGAGAATGATTGAATCAATGCCCGAGACATCCAACGTGTTTATTGTGCAGACGGTGCTATCAAGCGGTTGCCCCGGGACGGGACGGAATCGACGTTGCGTCGACTTGTCTGGAGCGATCGTGCAAGACGCTTAATCGGACTTCAGCAAGCCTCTTCCCCTCGATAGGCGGTGCCACCGACGGCAAGGCTCCCTCCCAATAGAAGCAACCTGCGACTGCGCCGAGTGGGCTGTGGGGGATGAGTGTCGGGCACGGCAAGGGGTCGCAGGTCTGGACGTTGATTAGCAAAACAGATGGTTCTTTGGGTATGTTGGGGTTAGCGGTCAGAATTCCAATTGTCTCCTGTCTCCTTTGGCATGCCTCGGCTATACTGATTCCACAACGTCTTTGGTTCATTCGTCCTCGAGTTTTACATCAAAAATCTTTTGAAATAGGCCTCGGCGTCCTCCCAACCCTCGCCATCAAGCTTCCCAATAAACCCAACATACTGATCAGGCCTACACACCACCACGCATCCAACCTCCCTGTCTACGCCGTAGTTGGCATACGCATCCCCGTAGGGGTCGTGATAGTTTTGGTCGTCGACGTAGATGCTGTCATAGTCCCAGCCCTTTTTGTCGTCAAACGGGTGCAGCACGGCAGGAAAGTCGCGCAGCAGCTCCGTCTCGACCCGCTTCGCCGAGTGGCACGTCAGCACGTCGACGTGGCGGTACAGGTACGGCTTGAGGAAGGCAGACGACGCCAGGCTGTCGCAGAAGGCCTGCAGTCGGACCTTTTGCGCCGGTGCGTGCACGTTGCCCGCAAACACCACCAGCCGGAACCGCCCGTCGCTCTTCAGCCGCTGCTGCAGGTGCCACGACCGGCCGTCGGCCTGGTTCAGCACTCGGAACGACGGGAACCTCATGCCGAGGCGCACGCCGGTGGCTAGGTCCTGGCCGGCGGCGGCGGCGGGAGGACCCTTTTTGGCGACGAGCACGCTGTCGGCGTAGTCGACCGACAGGCCCGACGCGAACAGGTTGCCCTTTTCAAACACGGCCTGGAACTCGGCCATGCTGACGCCCTCGGCGTCCAGGACGTCCTTGGCGGGGCGGCCCGAGAAGAGCCGGGAAAACTTGTGGTCGAACTCGATGAGCTCCTCGGCGACGCGGCGGCGCTCGTCGTGATACGTCCTCAGTATCCCGGGCCGCGCCACGCCCCTGGCCACCAGCGCCAGCTTCCACCCGAGGTTGTAGGCGTCCTGCATGGCGATGTTCATCCCCTGGCCGGCCTTGGGTGAGTGGGTGTGCACGGCGTCGCCGGCCAGGAAGACGCGGCCGCGGTAGTCAAAGTCGCCGCCCAGCCGTTGACCGATCTGGTACGCCGTCCACCAGTCGCAGTGCTCGTAGGTGAGCGTGTAGGGCTTGAGGATGTTTTGCGCCGCGCGGAGGATGGTCGCCGGCGTGATCTTGGTCCGGTCCGCGCGCCCGCTGGCCGCGTCGGGCTTGATCTCGTTGAGCTGGATGTACAGCCGCACCAGCTTGTTCTCGCGTGGTATCACCATCAGCGACCCGGCGTCGGCGCTGTGGACCGCGCAGCGCATGCGGATGTCGGGGAAGTCGGTGATGGGGATTATGTCTGGCTGGGGGTGTTAGTGGTATGTTTGCATTTGGAATGTGAATAGCGGGAGGAGAGAATGGGGGGGGAGGAATAGGGCGCAATCAGAAGAGAAGAACTGACCCAGAACGCCCCATATGAAGTCCGTCGGCTCACCATGCAGCTCATAGCCCAGCTGCCTCCTCGTCCAACTGTGAGCCCCATCACACCCAACCACATACCTAGCGCGAATCACCTCCCTCCCAGACTTGCGGTCCCTCGCTCGTGCTATCAAGTCTTCCGTGTCGTCCTCGGCCAGGTTGCTCCGGAACAGGCCATCCGCAGGCAGGCCGTCGCCCTGCTGCTGCGCCGGCGTGGCCTCTTGGTCCGACAGGTGCCGCAGCGTGACGGTCACGGGGTGCGAGTCGGCCGAGTGGTCGGCACAGGCGTCGTCGTCGATGACCAGCGACTCTGGCAGCACGCCGCGCTCGACCCGCAGCCGGTCGCCCGAGTGTTTTCGTATGTGGTCGAGGAACCAGCGCTCCACGCGGCCCTGGTGCACGACAATCTGGACAAAGCGCGAGAGGCCGGGGGATGTGTCGGGAATGCGGGCTGAGCGTTGGATTCGGCCGGTAGAGTCCGGATTCTGTTTTTATTTTTAATGGAGTTGTTTTGGTCACATGCGTCAGATCGGCAGGAGGTTTGTTATGAACAAGGAATAAGTGAGTGATGGAGCGAGCCCATTATAGCACTCGTGATATACGGAGCTTGTTCATGATTCAACTTACCCACATACAAATCTAATACGGAGCTTGGTTAGATTACAAGTCCAAAAAAAAAAAAAAAAAAAAAAAAATCAAAATACCTCGAGCATGTGATTAGCCTCCTTCCAAGCGCGATCCGCGAACCCGAAGCTGTCAAAGATCTCCAGGCTGCGTAGCTGCAGTCCGTCAGCCTGCCCGGCAAAGATCTTGGTGCCGCGCTTGTCGATGATGCGAGCGTCGATGCCGCACCTGGCCATCCACGCTGCCATCATCAGACTATTCTTGGGGTATGTTATCTTAATATATTAGCGGACGAGTTTCTTGTACTTGATCCCGTGCCATGTTCCTATGGTTTCATGGAAACCGGTAACATTGTTACGGCGGATGCAGCTCACCCTGCTGGCCCGGCACCAATGATCAACCTACGGCATGGCTTGTCAGCAACCTTGTTTTTCGACAACACTTCCCAAAAAAACCCAGCACAAAAAACCAATATCATCCCGGCGGCATGACCAACACACGCTGGCGGGACGACGAGATGTTGTTTGGATATACTTACACATCGCATTTCGACTCTGTTATCTCGACGCTCCCCATTGTGGTATCGGTGTGTTGCTTTGCAGTTTCAGTACGGACTGTCTAGTAAACGCGAAGAATAGTAAACATGAAGCAAGCAAGAGCAAAGCCAAGACTTCTCGTTCCCGACGCGATGGGTAGCTAATAAGGAAACCCCCTCCCTCAAATAAACCGAGCTAGTTTTTGCATGGCTGAGATGGAAAGAGTCTAGAGTAGTGTAGAGACTGTGTTCTAGAGAAATCTAGCCTTTGGAATAGTGACAGTTACGGGAACGGAACCCCGCGATTTTTCTCGCCATAGACACGCTATTAGTGCTTTGTTATAGTCTCATAAGCAATAACAGTATCGGCCTCAACGGTTCGGCACCACTACAAGGTTCATACTACTCTAAAGCCACCCAACGCCAAAAAAAATAAAATAAAATCAGTTGCAGCCTGACAGAACGACTGCACACCAATACATGCAGAGGAGGAGGTGCGGGGATGTTGTCTTGGTGGTCTTGGATACGCTGTAGACTGTACATCCTTAATATCGCCTTGAATGTCGATTTGCTGGAGTTTGGCGGGGGGGACATGATAAGCGAAGCAGTAGATCCACACATGTACGTCTGGTCGTACTTTTCTTACTGACTTGCTTTTCAGATCCCATCACCATGTGATACCTTTGTGCAATCTGGGAGAGTGTGCCACAACCCAGTTGTCATCTTTGATCTCAGTATGTAACCTTGTTATTCTAGGAGGATAGAGCTAACAGGCCCGGAGCAAGTTCCGAAGTACGACAAGATTTTGTCTAAGACGCCGCCAACAAAACGCCAAAGCTAATGCAAACTTCCAATAGTTCCTTAGAAACAAAAAACAGAAAAAAAAGACCCCTTTCCAAATTTTCCGTAATCATTATAAAATATACTAGACTAGGGTATAGTATAATTCACATCCCTGCTCATAACCCATCCCCTCCCCTCCTGGCCTCAATGTTGGCAATGGCAGACTGCAGGGCGCTGGTCAGATCGACGTGAAACAGCGGCCTGTTGAGCCCATGGACCGTGACGGCCCGGGCCGCAGGCCTCAGGCCCTTGAGCCCCGTGCTGGACGCCGGGGCAGCCCGCTCCGTCTCGGTCGAGCTGTCGTTCGTCCGGGGCGTCTCGGTCCCGTCTGCCGTCTTGTGCACCGGCACCGCACCGACGCCCTTCTCCAGGTCCTCGCTGTCGCTCGCCGCCGCGTGCCTCCTCTCCTGCTCCTCCTCCTTCTCCGCCACGGCGGCCGCGCTGTCGCTGCCTCCAATCTCGGCGACCGAGAAGATGGACTTCCACCTGTGCTGGCCCTCGCCGCGGGGCGTCGGGTATCCGAACCCCCCGGCCACGAGCGCGCGCTTCGTCCAGCGGTTGCCGATGCATGCGATGTGCCAGTCGACGGGGTGCGGGGCCGCGTAGCGGTCCAGCTGGTTCCGCACGTCGATGAGCTGCTGCACGCTGCTGACGTCGACGTGGTTGACGCTGCTGAAGTCGAGAATCACGGCCTTGAGCGTGGGCATGTCCGGGTTCTCGCCTGCGATGTCGAGGTTGCCACCGCTGCGCTGCGCCTTCTTCAGCTCCCGCTTCGACGGGCCGGGGTCGTTCCACGGCCTGTCGCCCGGCCGCGCGTACTGCGTCAGGTTCGTGCGGCGCGTGTGCGCAAAGATGTACCGCGTCAGGTACTCGAGCGTGTGCGAGGCGTTGGGGTAGCTGAAGCCCTCGGTGAAGCGGTAGATGAAGACGCCCGGGTACGGGCTCTCGACCTCGACGTCCGGGTTGGAGCCGTCGCCGTGGTCGATGGGCAGGAAGATGTTTCTGGTCGAGGCGCCGCCGGTGCCCGTTCCGCTCTGGCCAAAGGTGCCGTACTCGCGGTGGTCGTCGCCGATGATCCGGTCGTCGAGGACCGAGTGCACCCTGACGGGGCCCAGGAAGCGGCCGCGCGCCTTGAGGATGCGGCCGAGGAGGATCGCCGCCGAGATGGCGACGGTGGCGTAGATGCCGTTCTCGATGTTGGAGAAGATGGTGATGATGACACCGATGAAGAATATCACGACTTCGATCGGCGAGACGCACCAGAATTGGTACAAGGTGTTCGGGGGCGTGATCAAATCGCCCACGGCGTGGATGATGACCGCGGCGAGCGATGCACTTGGGATGTAGTAAAAGACGGGCGGCAGGACGTAGATGGCCAAGAGCACCACGACGGCAGTGATGACACCCGCAAAAGGAGTGCGCACACCTGCCTTTGATTTGATAGCTGTGCGGCTAAAGGAACCAGTCGACGGATAACCGCCCAGAAAAGGGGCGAGGAGGTTAGTGACACCAATAGCAACCATCTCTTGTGAAGGGTTGATGCTATAGTTGTTCACGCGACCAAACGACTTGGAGATGGCGATGTGCTCTATCAGAAGAACAATGACGGCGGCGGGGAGATTGCTGGCCAACGCGCCAATAACACGAGTTTCGACGACGGGTACTGCTGCGTTTTGAAATCCTGTGCAACATCGTCCAAAGTAAGTATGGATACGATCCCCAAGGGACTGGGCCAAGTTAGCCGCCTTTGTGGGTGTGGGTGTGTTTTTTTTTTTTTTTTTTTTCTCTTTTTTTTTTTTTTTTTTTTTTTTTTTTTTTTTTTTTTTTTTTTTTTTTTTTTTTTTTTTTTTTTTTTTTTTTTTTTTTTTTTTTTTTTTTTTTTTTTTTTTTTTTTTTTTTTTTTTTTTTTTTTTTTTTTTTTTTTTTTTTTTTTTTTTTTTTTTTTTTTTTTTTTTTTTTTTTTTTTTTTTTTTTTTTTTTTTTTTTTTTTTTTTTTTTTTTTTTTTTTTTTTTTTTTTTTTTTTTTTTTTTTTTTTTTTTTTTTTTTTTTTTTTTTTTTTTTTTTTTTTTTTTTTTTTTTTTTTTTTTTTTTTTTTTTTTTTTTTTTTTTTTTTTTTTTTTTTTTTTTTTTTTTTTTTTTTTTTTTTTTTTTTTTTTTTTTTTTTTTTTTTTTTTTTTTTTTTTTTTTTTTTTTTTTTTTTTTTTTTTTTTTTTTTTTTTTTTTTTTTTTTTTTTTTTTTTTTTTTTTTTTTTTTTTTTTTTTTTTTTTTTTTTTTTTTTTTTTTTTTTTTTTTTTTTTTTTTTTTTTTTGCTTACCTCCAGGGATATCCTTCAGAATCTTAAACTTTGGGTTCGATCGGTGGTTCATGTTGACCAACCAGCTGATCATGGTGTACAGCAAAATCACAAAGACGGTCCTGAGTGTTCCCAAGAAGAAGTAGAGCTTCTGCTTCTCAGGCCACTTCTTGGCCCCAAACGAACAAGCCGACCTGATCAAGTAGAGCATCGCCAAGGCCGACAACCCCATCGCTGCATCGAGTTTGGTCGTCCCAAGATTCTTGAGGGTGTTGATCAGCACCAGATAAGATGCATCACGTGTTGAAACGCCCGAGATTCCCATCATGGTTGGGATTTGACCGATGACGATGCTGATGGCACTGCCCGTCATGAAAGCCGACAGACTCGTCAAGCTGATCAAATCGACAATGAAGCCTGTTCTCGTAAGCCCGAGGAAGAGGACGATCGCACCCGTGATGATGGACAAGGCAGACGCGACCACGTGGCCCGGGACTTCGGGGAACTTTTCCTTCATCTCAATGACGATGCCACCAACAAGTGTCGACATGACGGCGACGGGACCGATTGTGATGTCCTTGGATGTCGCAAAGAACCAGTAGATCAAGACTCCCATAAACGAAGAGTACAGACCAAATTGCGGCTCCAAGTTGGCAAGGATGGCGTATGCCATGCCTTGCGGAACCACCACGGCGCCGATTGTGATGCCTTGGCAGGAGGTGGTCAGCCTGGTTCAATTCGACTAACAACAAGACAGACAAGCATGTAAACCTACCGGCAACTAGATCACCAAGCAGCCATTGCATGTTGTATTTTCCTATCCAATCAAGAAAAGGAAACAAGGACCTCGTGTAAGTGACGACATCTTTTCCGCTTGGCACCAGCTCCTCAAGGAACTCCTTGGTCGTCGGCCTCGACTCGACAAAGGTGTCGGCAGTCTGCACGGACAGGATGGACTCGCCTCGAGTCACTTCGTCCTGATAGGGCTCGTTGTTGCGTAGCTTGATGCCCAGGACTGCTGCCAAGCTCTGTCCGACCTTGGCGCCTGTGGTCGACATTGCGACTGAAGGGGTGGCCTGAATGGCGTAATTGCCGAGAAGAGATCTGGTAGGCGCAGGAGCGAGGCTTCTTTTATTTAACCTCACTTGGCAGGTAAAAATAAGGTTGGCTGCTTTATACAGGCGCCCAATGGGCACGAGTATCACGCGCTCACCTGCGTGGAGCGCAAGATCCCTGCAGAAAAATGAACACGGGATGCTTTCAACGTAAGCAGGCTGAAAAGTTTAGGGGGGTCAGATGTTGGCGAAAAAAAAAGGGTCCAGAGATGGCGTCGCAGTGTTGGGTGTTTTTGGCGTCTTGTTTTATGGCGGTAGATAGTAATTCAAGATGTCTATCATGCAGAGGTTAATAGTAGCTCTAAACAAGTACGAATGTGGAAACGTTAAAACAAGCTCCGATCATACCAATCAAATTTGCCTATACCCTAGAGTAGATTTGTCTTAATAAAGGGGACTTGTTGTAACTAGGATGTGTAAACAACCAAGTCAAGGAAACAGGGAGTCAAGAAAACAGGGAGGGCGTTTCGATTTTGTACAGTAGGTACGCAGAAAAAAAAGGAAACCTCTTTGTTTTATTAATAAATGTGCAGACGAAAGGGACACATAGAAAACAAAAGGCAGAAAAAAAGTACGCATCACTCCGATCAGACGTGATATGTAAGCACGTCTGACTATCAAGCCCCTTGGGGACCAGTGGTTGCTCTTCTCGATGGCGCAATCGAGCTATACCGGTTACACCCTGGTAAAATGAAATAAACAGATTTTATTAATGGATCGGGAGATACTGCGTACGTAGCAGGCCACAGTCTTGCGGGGCAGACCCCATAACCCCAGTGAACTGTGGACTGCGCGAGGTGTTTTCCTACTTTCCAAGACCATTTCCATCCACTTGGATGGGGTTTCGGAGGGAATGTTTGTGCTATAATGGGAAAGTCGAAAGGCCCCAAGGCTGGTCATTGCCGAACGCATTGAACTGGCCGGGGATTTGCCGCCTCGCCGCATGCTTATGGGACGCTGGGAAGTCTGGATGTGCTGGACGATGAATGAAAAAAAAAAAAAAAAAAAAAAAAACCTAGCCTTTTCGACCTCAAAGACAAGGAGACGTCTGCTGATTTGTTATTGCGGCTAGGGATGGCGCTATATCGTTGGGAAGAAAGTTTACTCGGAGTGCAGTTGGGGTCCTGTTGTTAGTGCTAGGTCAAGGTCTAGACCACCAGAGTGTCTCTCACTCTTTCTCTCTCTCACTTAGTCCCGTCTAGAGTAGTAGTCGCCAAAAAGTCACGATAATTTAAACAAGTACCGAGAGTTGCAGCCGCACAGCCTCTATCTCTCGGCAAGAGACATGGAAGGCTCAAACGCCCATGTCCGCGGAGACTGGTCTGCAGTAGTCGTGTCTGCTAGCTAGCTCAGCATCTTGTCTTTGACTGGGCCCAGGTTGGAAGCCAGGGATTGGATGTTGCAAGTCCAAAGTCAAAGCACGTCATTTTAGACCAAATTGAGCTCACCCAATCCACCCAAGATTGGCACACCACACTGAGCATGGGACCCACTTTCGAGGCTCTTCAACGTCAATATTTTTGGGGGGGTCGTCTTAGAAATCGCACATCATTTGGCACAAAGTGCTGTCAAGCGATACAAGTCCGTACAGAATTGTGAGACAGTATAAATTAAATTTGCCTGCGATGATCAAAGACCCGGTGAGTTTTACTATAGAATAACTTTGATAGATTGAGAAAGAGTGAAAGTTACAAAGTATAACGGCCATTGCAATAAGTAAACAGAAGGTTGGATATTTTTGGCAATTACATCTACAGTCTGCCCATATTCCTAGGGCGCATCACATCGGCGGTTGCCAAGGTTGCTTGCTTGCAGTGCTCGGCTGTGCCGTACTCTGTACCCAGGTCCAATTGTCACGGGGTATGTCCCGTGACTTTGGTGTGAATTTGAGCTTCCAAATTTCCATGACGAAGCAAACCAGGCCAACCCTTGCTCACACGTGAATCCAATAACAACAACGACGGGGGGTCTGGACCCGAGCAGATAGATGAATGGACGAGTTTAGGGATTGCCCATCACAACAACGCGACGAGGGAGGGACACATTAAGTTTACTGATTTCCGTTGTTGAGAAATTGATTATTACACATCTTGAAATATCTAGGCAAAAAATCTGGGCAATGCTATCTGGCCGTGGTTTACCAATGGAAAATAACACAAAAGTCTCTGGCAGTGATTGCTGCAGTGCCGTGATGCGAACAAAGATGGCTTGACGCGAAAAATCGCGTGGCTTGGGACTGACTGCCTGCCTTGCTGTCCTACCACCAACCGCTTCATCCCCGCTCAGACTCCCATTGTCTTCTCAGCTCAGATCCCACGTGCAACACTTTGTGGCTGCAAGTAGATGCGAAAACCGTGGAACCAAAACCACATCGCCCGGCGCAATCCAATTGATATGCCGGAATAGGTTGCATCATCTATATCGACTTAATTGACCTTTGAGCGACCGACCTAATTCCCATGGGGCTGAAAGGCGCCACCGATTGATCGCTGATACGATACCACATCATCGCATCCATCAAAACAAACAACACCATGCCTAGCCCAATCAAGGAGTCGCTCCCCTCCTTGCCGCCGCCCACGTCGACGACCCTGCACCCGCCACCGTCTCCCGGGACTCATCGTGCTCTGCGGAAACTGCATTCGGCGCATAATCTCGGCGCCAAAGCCTACAATCTAGGCGGTGGCCCCTCGCTCATCTCCCAGCAACGCCAGCAACAGCAACAGCAGCACAGGACAACCCAGAGGTCGCTGTCACCGACCCGTAGAAACGTTAGTAACAGCTATGCCAACCCCACCGCCGCCAGCGTGAGCAGGATCAACGACAACAACACAATCAGGATCGATCCCCAGCAACACTCCCGCAAGCCCAGCTCCGGTCGCTCGCCTCAGCGCGGCCGCACCAACGGTGATGCTCCCGTCCTGCAACAACAGACCGCTGCTGGCGCCGTTGCCGCTGTCAAGGGGCGCCGCCCTGGTCTGCCACGGCGCTCAGCGGTGGCTGATGAGTTGTCTCTGGAACGTTTGATACCTCACGGCCCTCCTGATGGGGATGTCGCCAGCGCCATAGAGAGCATGCGGTACAGGGTCCTTCACGACGGCATCAAGTCCAATACTGAGGGCATGGTCAGTACTGTTATATACTCTGCTCTGCTTTGGGTCTATGATCTTGTGGATACGTGAATACAGCAGGCTAACATCCTGATAACATCCCCAACAGTCCCAACTCCGCATCTATGTCTGGCTCATCATGCTCGACTGCCCAGTCCTAGAAACAGACGCATATCTTGACCTCATCCACCGCGGCGCATCACCAGCCTACTCCAAGATCCGCAACGACACCTTCCGCACCCTGACCACCGACCCACTCTTTCGCCGTCGCGTCTCGGAGGCATCCCTCATCCGTCTGCTCAACGCCGTGGCCTGGAAGCTGCACGATTCGCGTGAGATCCGCCAGTCGTCTAGCCGCCAGTCGCTGCCGCACCTGCCCGAGTCGCCGGCGCGGCCTCGCACGGCCAACAACGACACGCCGGCCTCGTCGCCCGCAGTCAAGAACCGCGCGCGCGCCCTGACCCTCACCACCGAGGGCTCTGACGCGGGCGCGGGAGACTCCGGCACCTACGTGCAGGGCATGAACGTGCTGGCGGCGCCGTTCCTGTACGCGGCGCGCTCCGAGGCCGAGGCGTTTGTCGCCTTTCACCAGCTCCTCACGCAGGAGCTGCCGGGCTACATACGCGGCGCTATGGACGGTGTGCACAAGGGCCTGCGCCTTGTCGACAAGGTCCTCGCCATCGTCGACGAGAAGCTCAGCAAGTACCTTATGGTCAAGGGCCTCTCAGCCGAGATCTATGCCTTCCCCAGCGTCCTGACGCTGTGTGCCTGCACCCCGCCGCTGCCCGAGGTGCTGCAGCTGTGGGATTTCTTGTTTGCCTACGGGCCCGGTTTGAATATTTTGTGTATCGTGGCCCAGCTGATGCTGATACGGAGCCAGATTATGGCTAGTCCCAGGTGAGTTTGGTTTACTGGGTGTATCTTTTGCTACTGAAAACCGTGATGCGAAGGTTTACTTTACTAACACCAAAGTTTGTAACAGCCCAAACAAACTCCTCAGGTCGTTCCCAGCCTTGCAGGCAGACAAGATCAAGACATTGACGCTTTTCATTGCTAAGAACATCCCAGATGACGTCTACGCCGAGATCATCAACCACGCCCGGTGATTTGCTCTTTTTTTTTCCTCCCTTGATTTGGTTTTCTTTTTATCGGACCGGGCCGCGGTCTACCCTGGCTTGATTGTTCAAGGTCCAAATAATCTGTAACTTTTTTCTTATTTTTTTTTTTTTTTTTTTTTTCTATTTTTATGACATTATGATGATCATGATTCGGAGTTGGTTTTGAGGCAAAGGGTAAATGGCGTCTGTTTATGCCCAGCATTAAATTCTAGCTTTCTCTAACGCGCTGGGAAAAGTATAATACCGGTTATGCTAGTCTAGAAAAGCATATTCTGTTAGCATCTTACACAGAACATGGCGTATCAATGCTCTTGAATATCTTCTTTTGCTGGGCCAAGAATCAGTTGTCGTTCTTTTTCTGATATTCGTACCTTTTTTTTTTTTTTTTTTTTTTTT